>NC_052151.1:217994492-218146992 GCF_902713615.1 Scyliorhinus canicula
TAACCTCCTCCAGGCCCTACAACCGTCCCTATCTCTGTAACCTCCTCCAGCCCCTACACCCCTTCCTATCTCTGTAACCTCCCCCAGCCGTACAACCCTCCCTTACTCTGTAACCTCCTCCAGCCCCTACATCTCCCTATCTCTGTAACCTCCTCCAGCCCCTACAACGCTCCCTATCTCTGTAACCTCCTCCAGCCGCTATAACCCTCCCTATCTCTGTAACCTCCTCCAGCCCCGACAACTCCCTATCTCTGTAACCTCCTCCAGCCCCTACATCCCTCCCTATCTCTGAAACCCCCTCCAGTCCCTACAACCCTCCCTACCTCTGTAACCTCCTCCAGCTCCTACAATCCTCCCTGTCTCTGTAACCTCCTCCAGCCCCTACAATCCTAACCTATCTCTGTAACCCTGCAGCCCCTACACCACTCCCTATCTCTGTAACCTCCTCCAGCCCCTACAACCCTCCCTATCTCTGTAACCTCCTCCAGCCCCTGCAACCCTCCCTATCTCTGTAACCTCCTCCAGCCCCTACAACCCTCCCTATCTCTGTAACCTCCTCCAGCCCCTACAACCCTCCCTATCTCTGTAACCTCCTCCAGCTCGTACAACCCTCCCTATCTCTGTAACCTCCTCCAGCCCCTACATCTCCCTATCTCTGTAACCTCCTCCAGGCCCTACAACCGTCCCTATCTCTGTAACCTCCTCCAGCCCCTACAACCCTTCCTATCTCTGTAACCTCCCCCAGCCCGTACAACCCTCCCTAACTCTGTAACCTCCTCCAGCCCCTACAACGCTCCCTATCTCTGTAACCTCCTCCAGCCCCAACAGCCCTCCCTATCTCTGTAACCTCCTCCAGCCCCGATAACCTTCCCTATCTCTGTAACCTCCTCCAGCCCCGACAACTCCATATCTCTGTAACCTCCTCCAGCCGTTACAATCCTCCCTATCTCTGTAACATCCTCCAGCTCATACAACCCTCCCTTTCTCTGCAACTATCTCCAGCCCCTACAACCCTCCCTATCTCTGTAACCTCCTCCAGCCCCTACAACTCCCTATCTCTGTAACCTCCTCCAGCACCTACAACACTCCCTATCTCTGTAACCTCCTCCAGCCCCGATAACCCTCCCAATCTCTGTAACCTCCTCCAGCCCCGACAACTCCCTATCTCTGTAACCTCCTCCAGCCCCTACATCCCTCCCTATCTCTGAAACCCCCTCCAGTCCCTACAACCCTCCCTACCTCTGTAACCTCCTCCAGCCCCTACAACCCTCCCTATCTCTGTAACCTCCTTCAGACCCTACAGCCCTCCCTATCTCTGTAACCTCCTCCAGTCCCGACAACCCTCCCTATTTCTGTAACATCCTGCAGCCCGTACAACCCTCCCTATCTCTGCAACATCCTCCAGCCCGTACACCCCTCCCTATCTCAAACCTCCTCCAGCTCCTACAATCCTCCCTATCTCTGTAACCTCCTCCAGCCCCGACAATCCTCCCTATTTCTGTAACATCCTCCAGCTCATACAACCCTCCCTTTCTCTGCAACTATCTCCAGCCCCTACAACACTCCCTATCTCTGTAACCTCCTCCAGCCCCTACAACTCCCTATCTCTGTAACCTCCTCCAGCACCTACAACACTCCCTATCTCTGTAACCTCCTCCAGCCCCTACAACCCTCCCTATCTCTGTAACCTCCTCCAGCCCCTACACCCCTCCCTATCTCTGTAACCTCCTCCCGCCCCTACAACCCTCCCTATCTCTGTAACCTCCTCCAGCACCTACATCCCTCCCTATCTCTGTAACCTCCTCCAGCCCCTACAACCCTCCAGATCTCTAACCTCCTCCAGCCCCTACAACCCTCCCTATCTCTGTAACCTCCTCCAGCCCCTACAAATCCCTATCTCTGTAACCTCCTCCAGCCCCTACAACCGTCCCTATCTCTGTAACCTCCTCCAGCCCCTACAACTCCCCTATCTCTGTAACCTCCTCCAGCCCCACAACTCCCTATCTCTGTAACCTCCTCCAGCCCCTACAACCGTCCCTATCTCTGTAACCTCCTCCAGCCCCTACAACCCTCCCTATCTCTGTAACCTCCTTCAGCCCCTACAACCCTCCCTATCTCTGTAACCTCCTACAGCCCCTACAACCCTCCCTACCACTGTAACTTCCTCCAGCCCTTACAACCCTCCCTATCTCTGTAACGTCCTTCAGCCCCTACAATCCTCCCTATCTCTGTAACCTCCTCCAGCCCCTACAGCCCTCCCTATCTCTGTAACCTCCTCCAGCCCCGATAACCCTCCCTTTCTCTGTAACCTCCTCCAGCCCCGACAACTCCCTCTCTCTGTAACCTCCTCAAGCCCCTACAGCCCTCCCTATCTCTGTAACCTCCTCCAGCCCCGATAACCCTCCCTATCTCTGTAACCTCCTCCAGCCCTGACAACTCCCTATCTCTGTAACCTCCTCCAGCCCCTACTACTCTCCCTATCTCCGAAACCCCCTCCAGTCCCTACTACCCTCCCTATCTCTGAAACCCCCTCCAGTCCCTACGACCCTCCCTATCTCTGAAACCCCCTCCAGCCCCTACACCCCTCCCTATCTCTGTAACCTCCTCCAGCCCCTACACCCCTCCCTATCTCTGTAACCTCCTCCAGCCACTACAACCGTCCCTATCTCTGTAACCTCCTCCAGCCCCTACAACCCTTCCTATCTCTGTAACCTCCCCCAGCCCGTACAACCCTCCCTATCTCTGTAACCTCCTCCAGCCCCACAACTCCCTATCTCTGTAACCTCCTCCAGCCCCTACAACCGTCCCTATCTCTGTAACCTCCTCCAGCCCCTACAACCCTCCCTATCTCTGTAACCTCCTTCAGCCCCTACAACCCTCCCTATCTCTGTAACCTCCTACAGCCCCTACAACCCTCCCTACCACTGTAACTTCCTCCAGCCCTTACAACCCTCCCTATCTCTGTAACGTCCTTCAGCCCCTACAATCCTCCCTATCTCTGTAACCTCCTCCAGCCCCTACAGCCCTCCCTATCTCTGTAACCTCCTCCAGCCCCGATAACCCTCCCTATCTCTGTAACCTCCTCCAGCCCCGACAACTCCCTATCTCTGTAACCTCCTCCAGCCCCTACAGCCCTCCCTATCTCTGTAACCTCCTCAAGCCCCGATAACCCTCCCTATCTCTGTAACCTCCTCCAGCCCTGACAACTCCCTATCTCTGTAACCTCCTCCAGCCCCTACTACTCTCCCTATCTCCGAAACCCCCTCCAGTCCCTACTACCCTCCCTATCTCTGAAACCCCCTCCAGTCCCTACGACCCTCCCTATCTCTGAAACCCCCTCCAGCCCCTACACCCCTCCCTATCTCTGTAACCTCCTCCAGCCCCTACACCCCTCCCTATCTCTGAAACCCCTTCCAGCCCCTACAACCCTCCCTATCTCTGAAACCCCCTCCAGTCCCTACTGCCCTCCCTATCTCTGAAATCCCTCTAGTCCCTACTACCCTCCCTATCTCTGAAACCCCCTCCAGTCCCTACTACCCTCCCTATCTCTGAAACCCCCTCCAGTCCCTACGACCCTCCATATCTCTGAAACCCCCTCCAGCCCCTACACCCCTCCCTTTCTCTGTAACCTCCTCCAGCCCCTACACACCTCCCTATCTCTGAAACCCCCTCCAGCCCCTACAACCCACCCCATCTCTGTGACCTTCTCCAGCCCCTACACCACACATACTGCTGGCTGCACCCTCTTGTCTGGGATTCACTCCCCCCCCCCCTCCCCCCCTCCCCTATCTCTCCGCCTTTCTCTGTCTCTCTTTCGCTGCTCCTCTATGTCACTTCTTAAAACAATCAGACACACATTCAAACAAACAAACATACGGGTCAGAAGATGGCCATTCGGCCCCTCGATCCTGCTCTGCCCCTCACTAAGATAATGGCTCATCCAAATATGGCCCGCGCTGACCTTTGACTCCGTTGTTGGTCAAGAAACCTTCCAGCTGTGGCGTGAAGATATTGAATGGCCCAGCCTCTGTTCCCCTCCAGCTTTGACCAAGCTTTTGTCACCTGACCTAATATTTCTCACCACTGACCCACTATTTTGGTCACCTGACTGATTATTCTGGTCACCTGACCTAATAATGTGCTCGTTATACCAAACAAAGTGTCGTGACTTATTTTAAGGACTCTATATATGAATTGTTCAGCGGAGATGATTGGAAGTGAGGCCAATAGTTTATTGAGAAAGGCGGAGTGAGAGAAGGGGGCCGGACCTTCGAATGTCTCCCCCAATGTGAACCTGGACTCCCTATGGGGTCTCGCCTGGGAAGATCCCGCTCAGAGAGCCACACCCGCTCAGAGGGGCCTGCAGCGAATGATGGGCGACAAGAAACGGCCAGTGAGCACAATGGTCCTGCCCCCTTCCCCCCGTAACGATTTGCTCCTATTCCAGGCTGGAAGCACCATCCCTCGTACAAGAAATCGACAGACACCTCCAGTACATCTTCCTGCGAGTGGTACGAGAACACAAGCAATCTCGGTCAGCGCACAGAGACAGGGTCTCAACTGCTGGGTAAGGAGCTATCGGAGGCTGTGACAGCAACTGGGGTAGGAAACATACAGACAACATCGTCACAGTGAGAGAGAGCTGGACTGACATCAGTAGGGCTGCAGTCAGTAACACAGGGTGCTGGGGGAGAGGGGTTACTGAGTTACAGTGTGAGGGAGCTGGACTGACATCAGTAGGGATACAGTCAGTAACACAGGGTGCTGGGGGAGAGGGGTTACTGAGTTACAGTGTGAGGGAGCTGGATTAACATCAGTAGGGATACAGTCAGTAACACAGGGTGCTGGGGGGAGAGGGGTTACTGAGTTACAGTGTGAGGGAGCTGGATTAACATCAGTAGAGATACAGTCAGTAACACAGGGTGCTGGGGGTGAGGGGTTACTGAGTGACAGTGTGAGGGAGCTGGATTAACATCAGTAGGGATGCAGTCAGTAACACAGGGTGCTGGGGGAGAGGGGGTTACTGAGTGACAGTGTGAGGGAGCTGGATTAACATTAGTAGAGATACAGTCAGTAACACAGGGTGCTGGGGGGAGAGGGTTTACTGAGTGACAGTGTGAGGGAGCTGGATTAACATCAGTAGGGATGCAGTCAGTAACACATGGTGCTGGGGGAGAGTGGTTACTGAGTGACAGTGTGAGGAAGCTGGATTAGCATCCGTACAGACACAGTCAGGAACACAGAATGCTAAAGGAGAGGGGTTACTGAGTTACAGTGTGAGGGAGCTGGATTAACATCAGTATAGATACAGTCAGTAACACAGGGTGCTGGGGGAGAGGGGTTACTGAGTGACAGTGTGAGGGAGCAGGATTAACATCAGTATAGATACAGTCAGTAACACAGGGTGCTGGGGGAGAGAGGGGTTACTGAGTGACAGCGTGAGGGAGCTGGGGGAGAGGGGTTACTGAGTGACAGTGTGAGGGAGCTGGGGGAGAGGAGTTACTGAGTGACACTGTGAGGGAGCTGGGGGAGAGGAGTTACTGAGTGACAGTGTGAGGGAGCTGGGGAGAGGGGTTACTGAGTGACAGTGTGAGGGAGCAGGATTAACATCAGTATAGATACAGTCAGTAACACAGGGTGCTGGGGGAGAGGGGTTACTGAGTGACAGTTTGAGGGAGCTGGGGGAGAGGGGTTACTGAGTGACAGTGTGAGGGAGCTGGATTAACATCAGTAGGGATACAGTCAGTAACACAGGGTGCTGGGGGAGAGGGGTTACTGAGTTACAGTGTGAGGGAGCTGGATTAACATCAGTAGAGCTACAGTCATTAATACAGGATGCTGGGGGAGAAAAAGGTTTTGTTTTAAATCTTGCCACAGTGTTATTGGCCAGGGATTAGAGAACTCCAAGGTGTATCATAGAGTTCACCTGACCCACAACTTTTACTAGATTGTGGTTGGGGGAGACACACGGCCCACTCTACAGGTGTGGTACAGCAGAAATGGAAATGTATTTTTTTTATTCTATGAACTCAAGTTAACCTTTTTAAAACATACATTGAACATTTTAGCAACCATTAATTCAAATACAACCCACAAAGACTACAACACTGAGTAATCCTTTAAGCTCTCCTTTTAACATCCATAAGACTTAAAACACCTTTTACCAGAAGCACATCAGGTTAAAGTCACTACTGTTATTAGGTTTAAATCACCAGAATCGATTTGCAGTCTTTAGATTACAGAGAGAGATTCATACACCTTCTGGCTGTGACTGCAGCTATCCAGCTCTGAAAACCAAACTAAAACACAACCTGCAGCAAACAGCCTAAAACGAAAGTAAAAAGCCCAGTTCCACACCCTCGCTGACATCACTGCATAATAAACACCCATTTCTTAAAGGGACATTTCTTAAACACCTATTTCTTAAAGGTACATTTCTTAAACACCCATTTCTTAAAGCTACTTCCACATGCCAATAGGCCGCACTGCTCATTTTAATGATGTTTTATTGATCAGCTGTTCCGCAGCTGAATGAGTTTCAGAGTTCGACCAGCACGCTGCCCCTGGAGGAGTATGAGAACGTGGACGGTGCCCATCAGGACTTTACCCCGCCCGAAACAGCAGGTACAGAGTTCGCAACCTGCCGCTCAGGAGGGCAGCCTCACCTGACTCAAGGTAACCATCTTTTTGCTGGGATGCTGCGCTGCAGGGATCACGGTGTCCATGGCAACCATTGTCGATCGTTGTAAAGACCCATCTGGCTGACTAATGCCCTTCAGGGCAATCTGCCGCCCCCACCCTGATCTGTCCTCAGCACCCCCATGCGCCGACCTCTGAACTGCCCCTCCCGAGTGGTGTGGGCAAACCGCTCAAATTCGAGGGCAATTAGGTCTGGGCAACGAATGCCGGCCAGTTACGCCCTCATCCCCATGAAGTGAGGGGAAAATAAGAGCTGGCTGTATTAATATGGGGTGGGATTTTGCAGCTGCTCCTACCTGCTAGAGCGTCCATTCCCGCGGATAGCGAGTCCCCAACCCGGAGGGTGCGGACAACGGGAACCCTTCATGGCAGCGGCGGGTGCTGTACGCTCATGCACCAGCAAAGGATGGACCACCTCCCCCAACGCCAGTCATGCCACGGAGGGAGGGGCGATGTTAAATCCTGCCCGTCGTACCGTGAACAAAACAAAAACTCCTCGGACGTGACAGCATCTTCGGGAAGCCATTTTGGGTAGTCGGGGCTGGAGGAGGTTACAGAGATAGGGAGGGTTATAGGGGTTGGAGGAGGTTACAGAGATAGGGAGGGTTGTAGGGACTGGAGGAGGTTACAGAGATAGGGAGGGTTGTAGGGGCTGGAGGAGGTTACAGAGACAGGGAGGGATGTAGGGTCTGGAGGAGGTTACAGAGATAGGGTTGTAGGGTCTGGAGGTGGTTACAGAGATGGGGAGGTTTGTCGGGGCTGGAGGAGGTTACAGAGATGGGGAGGTTTGTCGGGGCTCGCGGAGGTTACAGAGATAGGGAGGGTTGTAGGGGCTGGAGGAGGTTACAGAGATAGGGAGGTTTGTCGGGGCTGGTGGAGGTTACAGAGATGGGGAGGTTTGTCGGGGCTGGAGGAGGTTACAGAGACAGGGAGGGTTGTAGGGACTGGAGGAGGTTGCAGCGATAGGGAGGGTTGTAGGGGTTGGAGGAGGTTACAGAGATAGGGAGCGTTGTAGGGGCTGGAGGAGGTTACAGAGATAGGGAGGGTTGTAGGGGCTGGAGGAGGTTGCAGCGATAGGGAGGGTTGTAGGGGTTGGAGGAGGTTACAGAGATAGGGAGCGTTGTAGGGGCTGGAGGAGGTTACAGAGATAGGGAGGGTTGTAGGGGCTGGAGGAGGTTGCAGCGATAGGGAGGGTTGTAGGGGTTGGAGGAGGTTACAGAGACAGGGAGGGTTGTAGGAACTGGAGGGGGTTGCAGCGATAGGGAGGGTTGTAGGGGTTGGAGGTTACAGAGATAGGGAGGGTTGTCGGGGCTGGAGGAGGTTACAGAGATAGGGAGGGTTGTCGGGGGTGGAGGAGGTTACAGAGACAGGGAGGGTTGCTGGGGCTGGAGGAGGTTACAGAGACAGGGAGGGTTGTAGGGGCTGGAGGAGGTTACAGAGACAGGGAGGGATGTAGGGTCTGGAGGAGGTTACAGAGATAGGGTTGTAGGGTCTGGACGTGGTTACAGAGATAGGGAGGTTTGTCGGGGCTGGAGGAGGTTACAGAGATGGGGAGGTTTGTCGGGGCTCACGGAGGTTACAGAGACAGGGAGGGTTGTAGGAACTGGAGGGGGTTGCAGCGATAGGGAGGGTTGTAGGGGTTGGAGGTTACAGAGATAGGGAGCGTTGTAGGGGCTGGAGGAGGTTACAGAGATAGGGAGGGTTGTAGGGGCTGGAGGAGGTTGCAGCGATAGGGAGGGTTGTAGGGGTTGGAGGAGGTTACAGAGATAGGGAGCGTTGTAGGGGCTGGAGGAGGTTACAGAGATAGGGAGGGTTGTAGGGGCTGGAGGAGGTTGCAGCGATAGGGAGGGTTGTAGGGGTTGAAGGAGGTTACAGAGATAGGGAGTGTTGTAGGGGCTGTGGGTAGTTACAGAGATAGGGAGGGTTGTAGGGGCTGGAGGATGTTACAGAGATAGGAGGGGTTGAGGGGCAGGAGGAGGTTACAGAGATAGGGAGGGTTGTAGGGGCTGGAGGAGGTTACAGAGATAGGGAGGGTTGTAGGGGCTGGAGGTTACTGAGATAGGGAGGGTTGTAGGGGCTGGAGGAGGTTACAGAGATAGGGAGGGTTGTTGGGGCTGGAGGAGGTTACAGAGATAGGGAGGGTTGTAGGGGCTGAAGGAGGTTACAGAGGTAGGGAGGGTTGAAGGGGCTGGAGGAGGTTACTGAGACAGGGAGGGTTCTCCGTGCTGAAGGAGGTTGCAGATAGGGAGGGCTGTAGGGGCTAGAAGAAGTAACAGAAATAGAGAGGGTTGTAGGGGTTGGAGGAGGTTACAGAGATAGGGAGCATTGTAGGGGCTGGAGGAGGTTACAGAGATAGGGAGGGTTGTAAGGGCTGGAGGAAGTTGCAGCGATAGGGCGGGTTGTAGGGGTTGGAGGAGGTTACAGAGATAGGGAGGGTTGTAGGGGCTGTGGGTAGTTACAGAGATAGGGAGGGTTGTAGGGGCTGGAGGATGTTACAGAGATAGGAGGGGTTGAGGGGCTGGAGGAGGTTACAGAGATAGGGAGGGTTGTAGGGGCTGGAGGTTACTGAGATAGGGAGGGTTGTAGGGGCTGGAGGAGGTTACAGAGATAGGGAGGGTTGCAGGGGCTGAAGGAGGTTACAGAGGTAGGGAGGGTTGAAGGGGCTGGAGGAGGTTACTGAGACAGGGAGGGTCCTCCGTGCTGAAGGAGGTTGCAGATAGGGAGGGCTGTAGGGGCTGGAAGAAGTTGCAGAAATAGAGAGGGTTGTAGGGGCTGGAGGAGGTTACAGAGATAGGAGGGGTTGAGGGGCTGGAGGAGGTTACAGAGATAGGGAGGGTTTTCGGGACTGTAGGATGTTACAGAGAAAGGGAGGGTTGAGGGGGCTGGAGGAGGTTACAGAGATAGGGAGGGCTGTAGGGGCAGGGGTAGGTTACAGGATAGGAAGTGTTGTAGGGCTGGAGGAGGTTACAGAGATAGGGAGGGTTGTTGGGGCTGGAGGATGTGACAGTGATAGGGAGGGTTGTAGGGGCTGGAGGAGGTTACAGAGATAGTGAGGGTTGTAGGGGCTGGAGGAGGTTACAGAGATAGCGAGGGTTGTAGGGGCTAGAGGAGGTTGCAGGATAGGGAGGGTTGTAGGGGCTAGAGGAGGTTACAGAGATCGGGAGCGTTGTAGGGACTGGAGGAGGTTACAGAGAATTGCGGTATTAAACAGACTCTGTGGACTGTCAGGCCCCTCCTACAGCCCCCTAGAGTGCGGTTTTTGGGGCTGGAGGAGGTTACAGAGATAGGGAGGGTGGTAGGAGCTGGAGGAGTTACAGCGATAGGGAGGGTTGCAGGGACTGGAGGAGGTTGGGAAGATAGGGAGGGTTACAGCGATATGGATTATCATGGTGAGGTTTGAAAACAAAGATGATGTTTTTAAAATCAAGATATTTCCTCCGCTGGAGCCACTGTTGCTCTGTGATAAAACGTCTGACATTCCAGGGGCGAGTTACAGAGAGTTCCTGCCCTACCCGCTGAGTTTTACACAAGCTGGAGGATAACTTAGGAAAGTCAGCAGGCGTGGATTGCAGTAGTCAGCTAGTGAAGGCAGGGCCTGGAGTAGCAGGAGAGCTGAGACAGGGTGCGAGGTGGGAAAGCTTGCTGCCGTGGACACTGCCTGTGGTACAGATGGTGTGGTTCTTTGGAGTGTCATTTGAGAGTACCTTTAAGAAATGGATGTTTAAGCAATGTACCTTTAAGATATGGGGCAGCTCATATTACTGAAGTGATGTCAGAGTGTGGGTGGAGCTGGGTTTTTAGTTCAGCCATTTTGCAGTGTTGAATTTCAGTTTTGAGGAAAAGAGGGGGGGGCGTGTCTCTGTTTTGCAGTGAGTTGGATCTGCTGTGATCTCTGCCAGGAAAAAATATCTCTGAATCATTTGGGTGATTTAAACTGATAATAGTAATGTCTTTAACCTGATGTGTTTCTGGTTAAAGGTGTAAAGTGTTTTGGAGGTTTGAAGGAATATTTCGAGGGATTATTTAGTGTTGTATTATTTTCGGGGTTATCTTTGGAGTAAGGGGTGTTAAGGGATCCAATGTTTATTTAAAAGGTTAAGTTGAATTCATGGAATAAACATTCTTTTGTGCTTAAAAACCCACGTGTCCATAATTGTCATACCACACATGGGGAACAAGCCGTGTGCTTCAAAAGCAACAATACATTAAAGGGAGAGGTTGGTTGAACTCCTGATACAGTTTGGGGTTCTGAAAACGCTGCTCCCATAACAGGTGGGACATCAAGCTCCGCTTTTGTAAGGATGCATCGTCTGTGAAATGGTGCTCAAGACCTCGATCAATTCTGCAGCTCCATCTTCCATCTCCCTGCCTAACATGGAAGAACCATAGAATCCCCAAAGTGCAGAAGGAGGCCATTCAGCCCATCGGGTCTGCATTGACCCTCTGAAAGAGCACAATATCCAGGCTCCATCCCCGGCCTTATCCCCGTAACCCCACCTCACCTGCACATCTTTGAACACTAAGGGCCAATTTAGCGTGGCGAATCCTCCTAACCTGCACATCTTTGGACTCTGGGAGGAAACCGGAGCACCCGGAGGAAACCCACGCAGACACGGGGAGAAGGTGCAGACTCCGCACAGGCAGTCACCCGAAGCCGGAATTGAACCCGGGTCCCTGACGCTGCGAGGCAGCAGAGCTAACCACTGTGCTGCCATGCTGCGTACTCTCCTGCAATTTGCTCCAGTATCGACTGTACATTCCTCACAGTGATTCTCGCCCCTGTGTTTCAGTGACACCAGATCCAATAACCAGTGCAGCAGTCAACCCCATTGCCGATGAGTCGACAGAGAGTGACTACGACGATATAGAGACGTACGTCCCCAGTTGAACACCCCAGAGGTAGGTGCAGTGGGTCAGATTTCCTCAACTGTGGGTAAAGAACAAGAGAACGTTAACGGCAGTGGTGAAATGTTACAGCAAAATATTCAGAAAGGCAAATTGTGAGAGTGAGACAAAAGTTCACAAGGAGATATTGAATGGTGAAGCAAAGGGGCAAATAGCTGGCAAATGGAGTATCATGCGGGAAAATGCGAAGTTGCTCAGTTTGGAAGGAAGAACGAAAGAATACAGTGTTATTTAAATGGAGGAAAAACTGCACAAAGTTGCACACAAAGGGACTTGGGGCAAGGTGCACGAGACGCAGAGAGCTAACACATAGGGACAGCAGGTAATCAGGAAGGGTAATGGAATGTCGGCCCTGATTTCAAGGGGGTTGGAGTATAAGAGTCGGGCAGCACGGTAGCATGGTGGTTAGCATAAATGCTTCACAGCTCCAGGGTCCCAGGTTCGATTCCCGGCTGGGTCACTGTCTGTGTGGAGTCTGCACGTCCTCCCCGTGTGTGCGTGGGTTTCCTCCGGGTGCTCCGGTTTCCTCCCACAGTCCAAAGATGTGCGGGTTAGGTGGATTGGCCATGATAAATTGCCCGTAGTGTCCTAAAAAGTAAGGTTAAGGGGGGGGGGGTTGTTGGGTTACGGGTATAGGGTGGATACGTGGGTTTGAGTAGGGTGATCATTGCTCGGCACAACATTGAGGGCCGAATGGCCTGTTCTGTGCTGTACTGTTCTATGTTCTATGTCTTGCTGCATCTGTACAAGGTAATGGGGAGGCCACATCTGGAGCAGAGTGAGTAGTTTGGAGGCCCTTATTTAAGGACAGAGAAGGTTCACGAGGATTATCCCCGATGTGGAGGGATTGTCTCATCAGCAAAGGTTAAACAGGTTGGGACTCTACTCACTGGAACTCAGAAGAATAAGAGGCGATCTCATTGAATCATTTATAATTCTTAAGGGGCTTTGACAGGGTAAATGCTGAGAGGATGTTTCCCCTCAGGAGAGAGTCGAGGACCAGAGGGCAGAGTCTCAGAGTGTGGGGGAGCCAATTTAAGACTGAGGTGAGGAGGAATTTCTTCGTTCACAGGGTTGGGAGTCTGTGGAGATCCTTGTCACAGAGAGCTGTGGGGAAGAGTCCTTGTGGATATTTAAGGCTGAGATAGATTCTTGATCAGTAAAGGAGTCAAGGGTTAGGGGGGAAAGGGCAGGTAGGTGGACGTGAGGAATTCCGGATCAGCCATGATCGAAGTGAATGGTAGAGCAGGATCGAGTGGCTCAATTGTCTTCACCTCTTCCTGTTTTTATCGTATAATGGGCCCTTGTGCCTCTGTCAGCTCCGTGAAACAACTTTAATTTTTTTACTTAGTCGGGCAGCATTCAGTATTAGAGAAGCACAATTCATACAGGGAAATATCAGAGGATCAGAACTGAGGGAGTGCTGCACTGTCAGACGGTCAGTACTGAGGGAGTGCTGCACTGTCAGAGGGTCAGTACTGAGGGAGTGCTGCACTGTCAGAAGGTCAGTACTGAGGGAGTGCTGCACTGTCAGACGGTCAGTACTGAGGGAGTGCTGCACTGTCAGACGGTCAGTACTGAGGGAGTGCTGCACTGTCAGACGGTCAGTACTGAGGTAGTGCTGCACTGTCAGAGGGTCAGTACTGAGGGAGTGCTGCACTGTCAGAGGGTCAGTACTGAGGGAGTGCCGCACTGTCAGAGGATCAGAACTGAGGGAGTGCTGCACTGCCAGAGGGTCAGTACTGAGGGAGTGCTGCACTGTCAGAGGGTCAGTACTGAGGGAGTGCTGCACTGTCAGAGGGTCAGTACTGAGGGAGTGCTGCACTGTCAGAGGATCAGAACTGAGGGAGTGCTGCACTGTCAGAGGGTCAGTACTGAGGGAGTGCTGCACTGTCAGAGGGTCAGTACTGAGGGAGAGCTGCACTGTCAGAAGGTCAGTACTGAGGGAGTGCTGCACTGTCAGAGGGTCAGAACTGAGGGAGAGCTACACTGTCAGAGGGTCAGTACTGAGGGAGTGCTGCACTGTCAGAGGGTCAGTACTGAGGGTCTACTGCACTGTCACAGGGTCAGTACTGAGGGAGCGCTGCACTGTCAGAGGGTCAGTACTGAGGGTGTGCCACACTGTCAGACGGTCAATACTGAGGCAGTGCTGCACTGTCAGAGGGTCAGTACTGAGGGAGCGCTGCACTGTCAGGGGGTCAGTACTGAGGGAGTGCTGCACTGTCAGAGGGTCAGTACTGAGGGAGTGCTGCAGTGTCAGAGGGTCAGTACTGAAGGAGTGCTGCACTGTCAGAGTGTCAGTACTGAGGGAGTGCTGCACTGTCAGAGGGTCAGTACTGAGGGAGTGCTGTGCTGTCAGGGGGTCAGTACTGAGGGAGTGCTGCACTGTCAGAGGGTCAGTACTGAGGGAGTGCTGCACTGTCAGAGGAGCAGTACTGAGGGAGTGCCGCACTGTCAGAGGGTCAGTACTGAGAGAGCGCCGCACTGTCAGAGGGTCAGTACTGAGAGAGTGCTGCACTGTCAGAGGGTCCGTGCTGAGGGAGTGTGGCACTGTCAGAGGGTCAGTGCTGAGGGAGTGTGGCACTGTCAGAGGGTCAGTACTGCGGGAGTGCTGCACTGTCAGAGGGTCAGTACTGAGGGAGTGCTGCACTGAAAGAGGGTCAGTACTGAGGGAGTGCTGCACTGTCAGAGGGTCAGTACTGAGGGAGTGCTGCACTGTCAGAGGGTCAGTACTGAGGCAGTGCTGCACTGTCAGAGGGTCAGTACTGAGGGAGTGCTGCACTGTCAGAGGGTCAGTACTGAGGGAGTGCTGCACTGTCAGAGGGTCAGTACTGAGGTGGGGCTGCACTGTCAGAGGGTCAGTACTGAGGGAGAGCTGCACTGTCAGAGTGTCAGTACTGAGGGAGTGCTGCACTGTCAGAGGGTCAGTACTGAGGGAGTGCTGCACTGTCAGAGGGTCAGTACTGAGGGAGTGCTGCACTGTCAGAGGGTCAATACTGAGGCAGTGCTGCATTGTCAGAGGGTCAGTACTGAGGGAGCGCTGCACTGTCAGAGGGTCAGTACTGAGGGAGTGTGGCACTGTCAGAGGGTCAGTACTGAGGGAGTACTGCACTGTCAGAGGGTCAGTATTGAGGGAGTGCAGCACTGTCAGAGGGTCAGTACTGAGGGAGTGCTGCACTGTCAGAGGGTCAGTACTGAGGGAGTGCTGCATTGTCAGAGGGTCAGTACTGAGGGAGCGCTGCACTGTCAGAGGGTCAGTACTGCGGGAGTGCTGCACTGTCAGAGGGTCAGTACTGAGGGAGTGCTGCACTGAAAGAGGGTCAGTACTGAGGGAGTGCTGCACTGTCAGAGGGTCAGTACTGAGGGAGTGCTGCACTGTCAGAGGGTCAGTACTGAGGCAGTGCTGCACTGTCAGAGGGTCAGTACTGAGGGAGAGCTACACTGTCAGAGGGTCAGTACTGAGGGAGTGCTGCACTGTCAGAGGGTCAGTACTGAGGGTCTACAGCACTGTCACAGGGTCAGTACTGAGGGAGCGCTGCACTGTCAGAGGGTCAGTACTGAGGGTGTGCCACACTGTCAGAGGGTCAATACTGAGGCAGTGCTGCACTGTCAGAGGGTCAGTACTGAGGGAGCGCTGCACTGTCTTGGGGTCAGTACTGAGGGAGTGCTGCACTGTCAGAGGGTCAGTACTGAGGGAGTGCTGCAGTGTCAGAGGGTCAGTACTGAAGGAGTGCTGCACTGTCAGAGGGTCAGTACTAAGGGAGTGCTGCACTGTCAGAGGGTCAGTACTGAGGGAGTGCTGCACTGTCAGAGGGTCAGTACTGAGGGAGTGCTGCACTGTCAGAGGAGCAGTACTGAGGGAGTGCAGCACTGTCAGAGGGTGAGTACTGAGAGAGCGCCGCACTGTCAGAGGGTCAGTACTGAGAGAGTGCTGCACTGTCAGAGGGTCAGTGCTGAGGGAGTGTGGCACTGTCAGAGGGTCAGTGCTGAGGGAGTGTGGCACTGTCAGAGGGTCAGTACTGAGGGAGTGTGGCACTGTCAGAGGGTCAGTACTGAGGGAGTACTGCACTGTCAGAGGGTCAGTATTGAGGGAGTGCTGCACTGTGAGAGGGTCAGTGCTGAGGGAGTGCAGCACTGTCAGAGGGTCAGTACTGAGGGAGTGCAGCACTGTCAGAGGGTCAGTACTGAGGGAGCGCTGCACTGTCAGAGGGTCAGTACTGCGGGAGTGCTGCACTGTCAGAGGGTCAGTACTGAGGGAGTGCTGCACTGAAAGAGGGTCAGTACTGAGGGAGTGCTGCACTGTCAGAGGGTCAGTGCTGAGGGAGTGCAGCACTGTCAGAGGGTCAGTACTGAGGGAGTGCTCCACTGTCAGAGGGTCAGTGCTGAGGGAGTGCTGCACTGTCAGAGGGTCAGTGCTGAGGGAGTGCAGCACTGTCAGAGGGTCAGTACTGAGGGAGTGCTCCACTGTCAGAGGGTCAGTGCTGAGGGAGTGCTGCACTGTCAGAGTGTCAGTACTGAGGGAGTGCTGCACTGTCAGAGGGTCAGTACTGAGGGAGTGCTGCACTGTCAGAGGGTCAGTACTGAGGGAGTGCTGCACTGTCAGAGGGTCAGTACTGAGGGAGTGCCGCACTGTCAGAGGGTCAGTACTGAGGGAGTGCTGCACTGTCAGAGGGTCAGTACTGCGGGAGTGCTGCACTGTCAGAGGGTCAGTACTGAGGGAGTGCCGCACTGTCAGAGGGTCAGTACTGAGGGAGTGCTGCACTTTCGGAGGGTCAGTACTGAGGGAGTGCTACACTGTCAGAGGGTCAGTGCTGAGGGAGTGCTGCACTGTCAGAGGGTCAGTATGGACATGCTGAGAAGATCAGTGGGGACTGCCCCATATCTGCTGAATCCCAAAACCAACCCTTCAGTTAACACCGTGCAGAAATTGGATTCTGCAGTCATCGATTTTGGGATTGTGCTGTGCTCAATTGGGCTGCTGTGTTTCTGTGAGTGGGGAGACTGGGCAATCATATTGGCTGTGGGACTCTGTGATATTTTGAGACACTAAGTGTATCCACTTTTTCTTCTCTGCTTCCAGGATTTCATGTCACTCGGCAAAGGAGGCTGACGGTTTAGTGATGAGATGTTTGAAGAACGCTGCTTTCATCTCGAGCCCTGTCTCCCCTCCCCCAACTCCGAATGAGGAATTGTGGTCCCTTGCACTGATGGGCTCCAGCTTGCCACCTGGACCAGCCTTGCGGCACGGGCCCCAGCAATGGTTCTCCATTCATCTCACTCTGCTGTTGTACACCGAGATCTTCTCCGGATACACCTCTCCTCCACCCTCCCACCTCCAGTGCTCCCACTCCCTCTCCCTCTCTCTCACTCTATCTCTCCACGCCCACAAGGCCCTCCAGGGTCCTGGACCCCAACCCATTGTCGGCCCAAGGGAGATGAAAGATGTTGTCCGTATTTGTACACGGCCGCTGAGGCAGGTTGAAGCAGATTCACCACACAGGTCCAGTTAATTGCTGCGACTGTGACAGGATGCTGGTGGCTAATTATAGGGTAAAGGAGGGCGCTGAGAGCTGATGAACCTGCACTCGAGTCAGGGAGAGAGCACAAACTCACCTCAGAAGGAAGACACAAAATAATCACAGAATAAAACATTGAGATAAATTCTCACACTCCCACCCTTCAATCAGCATCGATCCGTTTCTCTATCGGCCCATCTGTTGCTGTATTTCTCTCTCTCTCTCGCACTCTCTCGCTATTTCAATGTCCAGTTTACCGCCTCGGTCTCTGTCCCTTTCTCTCTCTCTTACTGCCCCAACTCCCTCTCTCTATATTAATCCAGCTCCCTCACAGTGTCACTCAGTAACTACTCTCCCCCAGCTCCCTCACAGTGTTACTCAGTAACTCCTCTCCCCCAGCTCCCTCACAGTGTCACTCAGTAACTCCTCTCCCCCAGCTCCCTCACAGTGTCACTCAGTAACTCCTCTCCCCCAGCTCCCTCACACTGTCACTCAGTAACTCCTCTCCCCCAGCTCCCTCACAGTGTCACTCAGTAACTCCTCTCCCCCAGCTCCCTCACACTGTCACTCAGTAACCCCTCTCCCCCAGCTCCCTCACACTGTCACTCAGTAACTCCTCTCCCCCAGCTCCCTCACAGTGTCACTCAGTAACCCCTCTCCCCCAGCTCCCTCACACTGTCACTCAGTAACCCCTCTCCCCCAGCTCCCTCACAGTGTCACTCAGTAACTCCTCTCCCCCAGCTCCCTCACAGTGTCACTCAGTAACTCCTCTCCCCCAGCTCCCTCACAGTGTCACTCAGTAACCCCTCTCCCCCAGCTCCCTCACAGTGTCACACAGTAACTCCTCTCCCCCAGCTCCCTCACAGTGTCACTCAGTAACTCCTCTGCCCCAGCTCCCTCACAGTGTCACTCAGTAACCCCTCTCCCCCAGCACCCTGTGTTACTGACTGTATCTCTACTGATGTTAATCCAGCTCCCTCACACTGTCACTCAGTAACCCCTCTCCCCCAGCACCCTGTGTTACTGACTGTATATCTACTGATGTTAATCCAGCTCCCTCACACTGTCACTCAGTAACCCCTCTCCCCAGCACCCTGTGTTACTGACTGTATCTCTACTGATGTTAATCCAGCTCCCTCACACTGTCACTCAGTAACCCACTCCCCCAGCTCCCTCACAGTGTCACTCAGTAACCCCTCTCCCCCAGCTCCCTCACACTGTCACTCAGTAACCCCTCTCCCCCAGCACCCTGTGTTACTGACTGCATCCCTACTGATGTTAATCCAGCTCCCTCACACTCACTCAGTAACCCCTCTCTCCCAGCACCCTGTGTTACTGACTGTATCCCTACTGATGTTAATCCAGCTCCCTCACACTGTCACTCAGTAACCCCTCTCCCCCAGCACCCTGTGTTACTGACTGTATCTCTACTGATGCTAATCCAGCTCCCTCATACTGTCACTCAGTAACCCCTCTCCCCCAGCACCGTGTGTTACTGACTGTATCTCTGCTGATGTTAATCCAGCTCCCTCACACTGTCACTCAGTAACCCCTCTCCCCCAGCTCCCTCACACTGTCACTCAGTAACCCCTCTCCCCCAGCACCCTGTGTTACTGACTGTATCTCTACTGATGTTAATCCAGCTCCCTCACACTGTCACTCAGTAACCCCTCTCCCCCAGCACCATGTGTTACTGACTGTATCTCTACTGATGTTAATCCAGCTCCCTCACACTGTCACTCAGTAACCCACTCCCCCAGCACCCTGTGTTACTGACTGTATCTCTGCTGATGTTAATCCAGCTCCCTCATACTGTCACTCAGTAACCCACTCCCCCAGCTCCCTCACAGTGTCACTCAGTAACCCCTCTCCCCCAGCACCCTGTGTTACTGACTGTATCTCTACTGATGTTAATCCAGCTCCCTCACACTGTCACTCAGTAACCCACTCCCCCAGCACCCTGTGTTACTGACTGTATCTCTACTGATGCTAATCCAGCTCCCTCACACTGTCACTCAGTAACCCCTCTCCCCCAGCACCCTGTGTTACTGACTGTATCTCTACTGATGTTAATCCAGCTCCCTCACACTGTCACTCAGTAACCCCTCTCCCCCAGCTCCCTCACACTGTCACTCAGTAACCCACTCCCCCAGCTCCCTCACACTGTCACTCAGTAACCCCTCTCCCCCAGCTCCCTCACACTGTCACTCAGTAACCCCTCTCCCCCAGCACCCTGTGTCACTGACTCTCAGCATATATACAGCATTGATTTCAGATAAACTCCCTCTGTTTCACCCTGTACTCACCCAATAAACATTCAGCACCAACCTGATGATCTCGATAGCTCGATCACCGTTACAAATGTGTATGTTTCATACTGAGAATTTTTAGACAGCGGAATGTAATTTGTATTTGATCCCTTTGTATTGATGTACTGCCTGTAAATAAAACCCAATGTTGGGATTCCGTGTTTTTTGATTCTATTGCTTCAACTTGGTGTTTTGAATGTGATTTTAATTGGCTGCTCCAGCTAGTATCCCTCTAGCCCCAGTGCCGTTTAAATCCCATCCCATTTCCAGTTCTCCCGAGCACTGACAAGGAGTTATCGAGACTCCAAACAATAGCTCTGAGCGTCTGTCCGTAGGCGTGGATCCGGGGCTCTGCAATCCTGGTTGGGAGACTGCGCATGCGCACGCCGGCAGTGGGGGCCCCATGCGACATGGTGGACTCGCACCGCGGACCCTGATGGAAGACCCCCGAGATCGCACGCGCCCGTGGATCAGTGCCGCCCGATCGCTTGCCCGGCCCTCCCCGAGGCTCTCGACAGGCAAAGCGTGGTTCGAACCGCGCCGTCGGGAACTCGGCCAGTTTTCATCGGAGTATCACCGCGATGGCCTCTATCAATGGCCCCTCCCAGTGCCGCACAGACCGCGTGAATCGCGCAGGATTGCGGCATCAATGCCCATTCTCCGCCCCCCGTGCCGACGGCGCCGAGGCACAGAGAAATCCGCCCCCTGTGTCCGGCACAAAACGGGATGAGTGCCGTTGCAATGCTCATTCACTCGCTGGCGGACAGTTTAATGTATTTAACAAAGTGGCCACAATATCGATCGGTTACTGTGCCGTCCACATCGCAAATCCACCCCACACCCAACCATCACAGACCTCGGCAAGAGACCCCCGCCAGAGACCATCCCATCGGAAACCCCATCAGAGACCCCCATCAGAGACCCCCATCAGAATCTCACATCGGAGACCCCCATCAGAGCCCCCAATCAGAGACCCCCATCAGAATCTCACATCACAGACCCCCATCAGAATCTCACATCGGAGACCCCTATCAGAATCTCACATCACAGACCCCCATCAGAGACCCCCATCAGAATCCCACATCGGAGATCCCCATCAGAATCTCACATCAGAGACCCCTATCAGAATCTCACATCACAGACCCCCATCAGAGACCCCCATCAGAATCCCACATCGGAGATCCCCATCAGAATCTCACATCAGAGACCACGACCAGAGACCACCCCATCTGAAACCGCATCAGAGACCCCCATCAGAATCTCACATCTGAAACCCCATCGGAGACCCCCTATCAGAGACCCCCATCAGAGACCCCCATCAGAGACCCCCATCAGAATCTCACATCGGAATCTCCCATCAGAGACCCCCACCAGAGACCCCCATCAGAGACCCACATCAGAATCTCACATCGGAATCTCCCATCAGAATTTCCCATCAGAGACCAGAGACCCCCCCTCATCTGAAACCCCATCAGAGACCCACATCAGAATCTCACACCAGAATCTCCCATCAGAGACCCCCCAGATCAGAGACCCCGCAGATCAGAGACCCCCGTATCAGAGACCCCCATATCAGAGACCCCCATATCAGAGACCCCCCCATATCAGAAACCCTCCATATCAAAACTCCACCCCCCCAAATTTGAGACCCTTCATATCAGAGATCCCATACCAAAGAGCCCCAGTATCAGAGACCCCATATCGGAGACCTCCCATATCGGACACCTCCATATCAGAGCCCCCCATATCAGTAACCCCATATCAGAGCCCCCCATATCAGAGACCCCATATCAGTAACCCCATATCAGAGACCCCATATCAGAGACCCCATATCAGACACCCCCATATCAGTAACCCCATAAGAGTAACCCCTAGGTCAGAAACCCTCATATCAGAAATCCCCATATCAGAGACCCCATGTCAGAAAGCCCGGATATCAGGCAGCATGATGGAGCAGTGGTTAGTCCTGCTGTCTCGCTATGCCGAGGTCCCAGGTTCGATCCCGGCTCTGGGCCACTGTCCGTGTGGAGTTTGCACATTCTTTTTGAACAACCCAAAAAGATATTCAGGGCAGATGGATTGGCCACACTAAATGGCCCCTTAATTGGAAAAAATGAATGGGTACTTTAAATTCATTTAAAAAAAACAAACCCCCATATCAGAGACCCCATATAGAACCCCCCATATCAGAGACCCCCCATATCAGAGACCTCGATATCAGAGACCCCCATTTCAGAGACCCCCAATATCAGAGACCCCCATATCAGACCCCATACCAGAGACTCCCCCATAACAGAGAACCCCCGTATCCGAGACCCCCAATATCAGAGACCCCCATATCAGAGACCTCCATATCAGAGACCCCCCATAACAGAGAACCCCCATATCAAGGACCCCCCATATCACAGACCCCATATCAGAGACTGAAAACCCCCAGACCAGAGACTCCATAACAGTGAACCCCCATAACAGAGACCCCCATATCAGAGAACCCCCATATCAGAGACCCCCATAACAGAGACCTCCAGAACAGAGAACCCCCATATCAGAGACCCCCATAACAGAGACCCCCCATAACAGAGACCTCCATAACAGAGACCCCCATAACAGAGACCTCCATAACAGAACCCCCATATCAGAGAACCCCCATATCAGAGACCCCCATAACAGAGACCTCCATAACAGAGAACCCCCATATCAGAGAACCCCCATAACAGAGACCCCCATAACAGAGACCCCCATATCAGAGACCCCCATAACAGAGACCTCCATAACAGAGACCCCCCATAACAGAGAACCCCCATATCAGAGACCCCCATAACAGAGAACCCCCATATCAGAGACCCCCCATAACAGAGAACCGCCATAACAGAGAACCGCCATAACAGAGAACCGCCATAACAGAGACCCCCATAACAGAGACCCCCATAACAGAGACCCCCATAACAGAGACCCCCATAACAGAGACCCCCATAACAGAGAACCCCGTATCAGAAACCCCCATATCAGAGAACCGCCATAACAGAGGCCCCCATAACAGAGGCCCCCATAACAGAGAACCCCATATTATAGACCCCCATAACAGAGACCCCCATAACAGAGACCCCCCATATCAGAAGCCCCCATATCAGAGACCCCATAACAGAGAACCGCCATAACAGAGGCCCCCATAACAGAGAGCCCCCATATCAGAAACCCCCATATCAGAGACCCCATAACAGAGAACCGCCATAACAGAGGCCCCCATAACAGAGAACCCCATATTATAGACCCCCATAACAGAGACCCCCATAACAGAGACCCCCCATAACAGAGACCCCATAACAGAGACCCCCCATATCATAGACCCCATATCAGAGACTGAAAACCCCCAGACCAGAGACTCCATAACAGTGAACCCCCATAACAGAGAATGCCATAACAGAGACCCCCATAACAGAGACCCCCATAACAGAGAACCGCCATAACAGAGACCCCCATAACAGAGACCCCCCATAACAGAGAACCGCCATAACAGAGACCCCCATAACAGAGAACCGCCATAACAGAGACTCCCATATCAAGGACCCCCCATATCACAGACCCCATATCAGAGACTGAAAACCCCCAGACCAGAGACTCCATAACAGTGAACCCCCATAACAGAGGCCCCATAACAGAGACCCCCATATTATAGACCCCCATAACAGAGAGCCCCCATATCAGAGGCCCCATATCAGAGACCCCCCATAATCAGAGACCCCATATCAGAGAATCTGCACATCACAGACCCCATATTGGAGAACCCACATATCAGACCCTATATCAGAGACCCCCATATAAGTGCTCCCGTATCAGAGACCCCCCATTTCAGAGACCCCATTTCAGAGACCCCCATATCAGAGACCAAAAAACCCCAGACCAGAGAATCCATAACAGTGAAACCCCATAACAGAGAAACTCCATAACAGTGAACCCCCATAACAGAGAACCCCCATATCAGAGAACCCCCATATCAGAGACCCCCACAACAGAGAACCTCCATAACAGAGAACACCCATAACAAAGACCCCCCCATAACAGAGACCCTCAAATCAGACACCCCATATCACAGACCCCCATAACAGAGAATCCCGTACCAACGACCCCGTATCAGAGAACCCACATATGTCACTATATCAGAGACCCCCATATCAGAGACCCCATATCAGAGACCCCCCTTTTCAGAGACCCCATATCAGAGACCGAAAACCCCCAGACCATAGACTCCATAACAGAGAACCCCCATAACAGAGACCCCATATCAGAGACCCCGAAATCAGGGACGCCCATATCAGAGACTCCCATAACTGAGAACCCCCATATCAGAGACCCCCACAACAGAGGACCCCCATAACAGAGGCCCCCATAACAGAGAACCCCATATTAGAGACCCCCATATAAGAGGCCCCCAGATCAGAGAACCCCCCCTTAACAGAGAATCTGCACATCAGAGACCCCCATATTGGACAACCCACATATCAGACCCTAAAGCAGAGACCCCCCTTTTCAGAGACCACCCTTTTCAGAGACACCATATCAGAGACCCCCATATAAGTGCCCCCCATATCAGACACCCCATATCAGAGACCCCCATAAGAGAGAACCCCCATAACAGAGAACCTCCATATCAGAGACCCCCCATTACAGAGAACCCCCATATCAGAGACCCCCATAACGGAGACCCCCATAACAGAGACCACCCATTACAGAGAACCCCCATATCAGAGACCACATATCAGAGAACCCCCAAATCAGAGACCCCCATATCAGAGACCCCCATATCAGAGACCCCATAACAGAGAACCCCCATAACAGAGACCCCAAAAACAGACACCCATAACAGAGAACCCCAGATTAGAGACCCCCATATAAGAGACCCCATATAGAACCCCCCATATCAGAGACCCCCCATATCAGAGACCTCGATATCAGAGACCCCCATTTCAGAGACCCCCAATATCAGAGACCCCCATATCAGACCCCATACCAGAGACTCCCCCATAACAGAGAACCCCCGTATCCGAGACCCCCAATATCAGAGACCCCCATATCAGAGACCTCCATATCAGAGACCCCCCATAACAGAAACCCCCATATCAGAGAACCCCCATATCAGAGACCCCCATAACAGAGACCCCCCATAACAGAGAACCGCCATAACAGAGAACCGCCATAACAGAGAACCGCCATAACAGAGACCCCCATAACAGAGACCCCCATAACAGAGACCCCCATAACAGAGAACCCCGTATCAGAAACCCCCATATCAGAGAACCGCCATAACAGAGGCCCCCATAACAGAGGCCCCCATAACAGAGAACCCCATATTATAGACCCCCATAACAGAGAGCCCCCATATCAGAAGCCCCCATATCAGAGACCCCATAACAGAGAACCGCCATAACAGAGGCCCCCATAACAGAGAGCCCCCATATCAGAAACCCCCATATCAGAGACCCCATAACAGAGAACCGCCATAACAGAGGCCCCCATAACAGAGAACCCCATATTATAGACCCCCATAACAGAGACCCCCATAACAGAGACCCCCCATAACAGAGACCCCATAACAGAGACCCCCCATATCATAGACCCCATATCAGAGACTGAAAACCCCCAGACCAGAGACTCCATAACAGTGAACCCCCATAACAGAGAATGCCATAACAGAGACCCCCATAACAGAGACCCCCCATAACAGAGAACCGCCATAACAGAGACCCCCATAACAGAGACCCCCCATAACAGAGAACCCCCATAACAGAGACCCCCATAACAGAGAACCGCCATAACAGAGACTCCCATATCAAGGACCCTCCCATATCACAGACCCCATATCAGAGACTGAAAACCCCCAGACCAGAGACTCCATAACAGTGAACCCCCATAACAGAGGCCCCATAACAGAGAACCCCATATTATAGACCCCCATAACAGAGAGCCCCCATATCAGAGGCCCCATATCAGAGACCCCCCATAATCAGAGACCCCATATCAGAGAATCTGCACATCACAGACCCCATATTGGAGAACCCACATATCAGACCCTATATCAGAGACCCCCATATAAGTGCTCCCGTATCAGAGACCCCCCATTTCAGAGACCCCATTTCAGAGACCCCCATATCAGAGACCAAAAAACCCCAGACCAGAGAATCCATAACAGTGAAACCCCATAACAGAGAAACTCCATAACAGTGAACCCCCATAACAGAGAACCCCCATATCAGAGAACCCCCATATCAGAGACCCCCACAACAGAGAACCTCCATAACAGAGAACACCCATAACAAAGACCCCCCCATAACAGAGACCCTCAAATCAGACACCCCATATCACAGACCCCCATAACAGAGAATCCCGTACCAACGACCCCGTATCAGAGAACCCACATATGTCACTATATCAGAGACCCCCATATCAGAGACCCCATATCAGAGACCCCCCTTTTCAGAGACCCCATATCAGAGACCGAAAACCCCCAGACCATAGACTCCATAACAGAGAACCCCCATAACAGTGACCCCATATCAGAGACCCCGAAATCAGGGACGCCCATATCAGAGACTCCCATAACTGAGAACCCCCATATCAGAGACCCCCACAACAGAGAACCCCCATATCAGAGAACCCCATAACTGAGAACCCCCATATCAGAGACCCCCACAACAGAGGACCCCCATAACAGAGGCCCCCATAACAGAGAACCCCATATTAGAGACCCCCATATAAGAGGCCCCCAGATCAGAGAACCCCCCCTTAACAGAGAATCTGCACATCAGAGACCCCCATATTGGACAACCCACATATCAGACCCTAAAGCAGAGACCCCCCTTTTCAGAGACCACCCTTTTCAGAGACACCATATCAGAGACCCCCATATGTGCCCCCCATATCAGACACCCCATATCAGAGACCCCCATAAGAGAGAACACCCATAACAGAGAACCTCCATATCAGAGACCCCCCATTACAGAGAACCCCCATATCAGAGACCCCCATAACAGAGACCCCCATAACAGAGACCACCCATTACAGAGAACCCCCATATCAGAGACCACATATCAGAGAACCCCCAAATCAGAGACCCCCATATCAGAGACCCCCATATCAGAGACCCCATAACAGAGAACCCCCATAACAGAGACCCCAAAAACAGACACCCATAACAGAGAACCCCAGATTAGAGACCCCCATATAAGAGGCCCCCAGATCAGAGAACCCCCCCTTAACAGAGAATCTGCACATCAGAGACCCCCATATTGGGCAACCCACATATCAGACCCTAAAGCAGAGACCCCCCTTTTCAGAGACCACCCTTTTCAGAGACACCATATCAGAGACCCCCATATAAGTGCCCCCCATATCAGACACCCCATATCAGAGACTCCATAACAGAGACCACATAACAGAGAACCCCCATATCAGAGACCCCCATATCAGAGACCACATATTAGAGACCCCCATATCAGAGACCCCCATATCAGATACCCCCATAACAGAGACCCCCCATTACAGAGAACCCCCATATCAGAGACCCCATAACAGAGAACCCCATAACAGAGAACCCCCATATCAGAGACCCCCATATCAGAGACCACATATTAGAGACCCCCATATCAGAGACCCCCATATCAGAGACCCCAATATCAGAGACCCCCATAACAGAGACCCCAATATCAGAGACCCCCATATCAGAGACCCCAATATCAGACCCCCATAAAGAGACCCCCATAACAGAGACCCCCATATCAGAGACCCCCATACAGAGACCACATAGCAGATACCCCCATATCAGAGACCCCATATCAGAGACCCCCATATCAGAGACCCCCATAACAGAGACCCCCATATCAGAGACCCCCATAACAGACCCCCACAACAGAGAAGCCCCATAACAGAGACCCCAATAACAGACCCCCATAACAGAGAACCCCCATATCAGAGACCCCCATATCAGAGACCCCCATATCAGAGACCCCCATATCAGAGACCACATATCAGAGACCCCCCATAACAGAGAACCGCCATATCAGAGACCCCCATAACAGAGACCCCCATATCAGAGACCCCCATATCAGAGACCCCCATATCAGAGACCCCCATATCAGGGGCACTCATATCAGTGACCCCCCATATCAGAAATCCCCATATCAGTGACCCCCCATATCAGAAATCCCCATATCAGAGACAACCTATCGGAAAGCCCGGATATCAGGCAGCATGATGGAGCAGTGGTTAGCCCTGCTGCCTCGCTATGCCGAGGTCCCAGGTTCGATCCCGGCTCTGAGTCACTGTCCGTGTGGAGTTTGCACATTCTTTTTGAACAACCCAAAAAAGATATTCATGGATGGATTGGCCACACTAAATTGCCCCTTAATTGGAAAAAATGAATTGGGTACTTTAAATTCATTTAAAAAAAACAAACCCCCATATCAGAGACCCCATATTGGACCCCCCATATCAGAGATCCCCCATATCAGAGACCCCCATATCAGAGACCTCGATATCATAGACCCCCCATATCAGAGACCCCCTATATCAGAGAATCTGCATATCAGAGACCCCATATCAGAGACCCCCATATCAGAGACCCGCATATCAGAGACCCCCCATATCAGAGACCCCCCATATCAGAGACCCCCACAAAAGAGAACCTCCATAACAGAGACCCCCATAACAGAGAACCCCCATAACTGAGACCCCACAACAGAGAACCCCATAACAGAGACCCCCATATCAGACCACATATCAGAGACCCCATATCAGAGAATCTGCACATCAGAGACCCCCATATTGGAGAACCCACATATCAGACCCTATATCAGAGACCCCCACATCAGAGACCCCCATATCAGAGACCCCCACATCAGAGACCCCCATTTCAGAGACCTCATATCAGAGACGCCCATATCAGGGACGCCAATATCAGAGACCCCGATATCAGAGACCCCGATATCAGAGACCCCCATTTCAGAGACCTCATATCAGAGATCCCCCACATTAGACCTCATATCAGAGACGCCCATATCAGAGATCCCCAAATCAGAGACCCCCATATCAGAGACCCCCATATCAGTGACCCCACATCAAGGATCCCATATCAGGGAGCCCATATCAGAGACCTCCATATCAGAGATCCCCCCATATCAGAGACCCCCCATATCAGTGACCCCAAATCAGAGACTTCTGATTTCAGAGACCCCCAGATCAGAGACCCCCCATATCAGAAACCCTCAGAGACCCCCATATCAGAGAATCTGCATATCAGGCTCCCAATATTTGGGACTTCACAAATAAATATCAGATATCAGAGACACATCATCTGAAACATCACATCAGAGACACCCTCTAGCCCTACAACCCTCCCTATCTCTGTAACCTCCTCCAGTCCCTACAACCCTCCCTCATTGTAACTTCCTCAAGCCCCTACAACCCTCCCTATCTCTGTAACCTCCTCCAGTCCATACACCCCTCCCTATCTGTAACCTCCCCCAGCCCCTACAACCCTCCCTATCTCTGTGACCTCCTCCAGCCCCTACAACCCTCCCCATCTCTGTAACCTCCTCCAGTCCCTACAACCCTCCCTATGTAACCCCCTCCAGCCCCTACAACCCTCCCTATCTCTGTGACCTCCTCCAGCCCCTACAACCCTCCCTATCTGTGACCTCCTCCAGCCCCTACAACCCTCCCATCTCTGTAACCTCCTCCAGTCCCTACAACCCTCCCTATCTCTGTAATCCCCTCCAGCCCCTACACCCCTCCCTATCTCTGTGACCTCCTCCAGTCCCTACAACCCTCCCTATCTCTGTGACCTCCTCCAGCCCCTACAACCCTCCCTATCTGTGACCTCCTCCAGCCCCTACAACCCTCCCTATCTCTATAACCTCCTCCAGCCCCTACAACCATCCCTATCTCTGTAACCTCCTCCAGCCCCTACACCCCTCCCTATCTCTGTAACCTCCTCCAGCCCCTACAACCCTCCCTATCTCTGTAACCCCCTCCAGCCCCTACAACCCTCCCTATCTCTGTAACCTCCTCCAGCCCCTACAACCCTCCCTATCTCTGTAACCCCCTCCAGCCCCTACAACCCTCCCCATCTCTGTGACCTCCTCCAGCCCCTGCAACCCTCCCTATCTCTGTGACCTCCTCCAGGCCCTACAACCTAGAACGGCAGGTTCACAGCAGTCGATTTGTGAATGAGTCGACCCCGTCTGAGAAGGGAAGGTGGATTCAAAGCCGGAGGACTCAAAACGGGACCCGGGACACAGGAATGCCTGAAAATCCCTTCGGAACCGGGGATGCACGGAACTTTGGAGAATGGCTGAGAACGGATGCCTGGAGTCATGGACTGATCCGGTTTCTTACAAGGGAGCGGCGATGCCTCTCCTTTCATCCCCCCCCCCCCCCCCCCAAATCCGGCTCCACCGACTCGAGGCCTTGTGTCAAGCGACGAAAGAGGCCTCACGCTGCTGGAGTGAGGGGCCAATTCGGCCTTGGGGGGGGGGGGGGGGTGAACACCTCATGTAGACCATGTTGGGGGGGGGGAGGATGAACACCTCATGAAGACCATGTTGGGGGGGGGGGATGAACATCTCATGAAGACCATGTTGGGGGGGGGGGGGATGAACACCTCATGAAGACCATGTTTGGGGGGGGGGGGGGGATGAACACCTCATGAAGACCATGTTGGGGGGGGGGATGAACACCTCATGAAGACCATGTTGGGGGGGGGATGAACACCTCATGAAGACCATGTTGGGGGGGGGGGGAATGAACACCTCATGAAGACCATGTTTGGGGGGGGGGGGATGAACACCTCATGAAGACCATGTTGGGGGGGGGGATGAACACCTCATGAAGACCATGTTGGGGGGGGGGGGATGAACACCTCATGAAGACCATGTTTGGGGGGGGGGGATGAACACCTCATGAAGACCATGTTGGGGGGGGGGATGAACACCTCATGAAGACCATGTTGGGGGGGGGGATGAACACCTCATGAAGACCATGTTGGGGGGGGGGGGAATTGCTGATTGCTCTCCCCGTGGCGTTTGTTGACTAGGTGATGCCGTGGTGAGCAGGCAGAGGCCCACCCAGCCGGAGCTCGTTAGCCAGACCGTTCGCTCCCAGACCTGGACCACCAGATCCCGATCGTCAGAAACCACCGCCCGGAGGGCAGCCAATGAGAGGTTATCTCTGCCCCGGCAGAGTTATTTTCTGTTTAAAATAAACCCGTTTGGATTTACACTCCCCCCCCACCCCGTCACTGTTACAGTAACAAAAGGGTGTAGCCCTGGCCCCCAAGTCGGAGAGATGTATTTTGAGCTCACAATTTAGGTCAGTGCGTAAGTGAAACAACCGCGTGCACAGGATGTGGAGACTGAGGTGAACTCTTATTGTTTCCACTCTGTCGTCGCTCCGCTCCGCAGGATATCATTCAGCCACCCTCTCGCACTCCCCCCCCCACTTCCCCCACCCTCCACCGTCACCTACACCCACTCGAGGGATGCCACCGTTCCCCATCCGTCAACACACTCTTCCAAAAAGCATCCATTCAGCCCCTTCCGGCCAATGCTGGGTGTGCGTGGCCCCGCTCCAGCCACATGACACCCTTGCTGCGTCCCACCCCAGCGACACATATCCTTCTATCCCTCTGCTTTCAAAGTGTGAGCTGATGCACTTTGGGAGGCCGAACCAAGCGCAAGGGAACGTGCAATGAATGATTAGACGCTAGCAAGTGTACAGGACCAGAGCGACCGTGAGGTTCATGTCCATAGATCTCTGAAGGGAGCTGGACAGGTAGATAAGATGGTTCAGAAGGCCGTTGGGATAATTATAAAGCTAAGGCATAGAATACAAGAGCAGGGAGGGTACGATGGAGCTGTATAAAACGCTCGTCAGGCCACAGCTCGAGTACTGGGTGCAGCTCTGGTCGCCACCCGATAGGAAGGTTGTGATTGCACTAGAGAGGGTGCAGAGGAGATTCACCAGGGGTGTTTCCTGGGCTGGAGACTTCTAGTTATGAAGAAAGATTGGAGAGACTTGGATTGTTCTCCTTGGGGACATGCTTGAGATGGATAAAACGATGAGGGGCATTGATAGAGTAGACAGTGTGATAGAGGCAGGAACCCTCACAGCATTTAAGAAGCCTTTCGATGAGCACTCGGAAGAGCTGCACACACAGCTACCCCCAAGCCTTGGAAAATGAGATGAGAATAGATAGGGGCTGGATGGTCAGCGCAAACGGAATGGGTCGAAGGGCCTCGTTCTGTGCCCTAAATCGCTATGGCTCCTTTGCGTTATAAGAACATGAGAACATAAGAACTAGGAGCAGGAGTCGGCCATCTGGCCCCTCGAGCCTGCTCTGCCATTCAATGAGATCATGGCTGATCTTTTGTGGACTCAGCTCCACTTTCCGGCCCGAACACCATAACCCTTAATCCCTTTATTCTTCGTAAGAAGTCTTACAACACCAGGTTAAAGTCCAACAGGTTTGTTTCAAACACGAGCTTTCGGAGCACGGCTCCTTCTTCAGGTGAATGGAAAGGCTTGTTCCAGAAATGTTTATATAGACACAGTCAGAGATGCCCCGGAATGCGAGCACCTGCAGGCAATCAAATCATCAAAGATGCAGAGAGAGAGGTAACTCCAGGTTAAAGAGGTGTGAATTGTCCCAAGCCAATTCAGTCGGTAGGCCTCTGCAAGTCCAGGCTTGTTGGTGGGGGCCGAATGTAATGCGACATGAATCCCAGATCCCGGTTGAGTCCGCATTCATGCGTGCGGAACTTAGCTATAAGTTTTTGCTCAGCAATTTTGCGTTGTCGCGTCTCCTGAAGGCCTCCTTGTAGAATGCTGACCCGGAGATCAGAGGCTGAATGTCCTTGACTGCTGAAGTGTTCCCCAACTGGAAGGGAACAGTCCTGCCTGTTGATAGTCGCACGATGCCCGTTTATTCGTTGTCGCAGTGTCTGCATGGTCTCGCCAATGTACCACGCTTCGGGACATCCTTTCCTGCAGCGTATGAGGTAGACTACATTGGTCGAGTCGCACGAGTATGCGCCGCGTACCTGGTGGGTGGTGTTTCCACGTGTAATGGTGGTGTCCATGTCGATGATCTGGCATGTCTTGCAGAGATTACCCTGGCAGGGTTTTGTGGTGTTGTGGTCGCTGTTCTGAAGGCTGGGTAATTTGCTGCAAACAATGGTTTGTTTGAGGTTGCGCGGTTGTTTGAAGGCCAGTAGTGGGGGTGTGGGGATGACCTTGGCAAGATGTCCATCCTCGCTGATGATGTGTTGGAGGCTGCGAAGAAGATGTCGTAGTTTCTCCGCCCCAGGAAAGTACTGGACGACGAAGGGTACTCTGTCAGTGGTGTCCCGTGTTTGTCTTCTGAGGAGGTCGGTGCGGTTTTTTGCTGTGGCGCGGTGGAACTGTCGATCAATGAGTCGAGCGCCATATCCCGTTCGTACGAGGGCATCTTTCAGCATCTGTAGGTGTCTGTTGCGCTCCTCCTTGTCTGAGCAGATCCTGTGTATACGGAGGGCTTGTCCATAGGGGATGGCTTCTTTAATGTGTTTCGGGTGAAAGCTGGAGAAGTGGAGCATCGTGAGATTATCTGTGGGCTTGCGGTAAAGCGAGGTGCTGAGGTGACCGTCCTTGATGGAGACGAGTGTGTAGCAGTCAAGGACATTCAGCCTCTGATCTCCGGGTCAGCATTCTACAAGGAGGCCTTCAGGAGACGCGACAACGCAAAATTGCTGAGCAAAAACTTATAGCTAAGTTCCGCACGCATGAATGCGGACTCAACCGGGATCTGGGATTCATGTCGCATTACATTCGGCCCCCACCAACAAGCCTGGACTTGCAGAGGCCTACCGACTGAACTGGCTTGGGACAATTCACACCTCTTTAACCTGGAGTTACCTCTCTCTCTGCATCTTTGATGATTTGATTGCCTGCAGGTGCTCGCATTCCGGGGCATCTCTGACTGTGTCTACATAAACATTTCTGGAACAAGCCTTTCCATTCACCTGAAGAAGGAGCCGTGCTCCGAAAGCTTGTGTTTGAAACAAACCTGTTGGACTTTAACCTGGTGTTGTAAGACTTCTTACTGTGCTCACCCCAGTCCAACGCCGGCATCTCCACATCATGGCTTTATTCTTCAACAACTATCTATCTTTACCTTAAAAACATTTAATGAAGGAGCCTCGGCTTCACTGGGCAAGGAATTCCATAGATTCACAACCCTTTGGGTGAAGAAGTTCCTCCTAAACTCAGTCCTAAACCTACTTCCCCTTATTTTGAGGCTATGCCCTCTAGTTCTGCTTTCACCCGCCAGTGGAAACAACCTGCCCGCATCTATCCTCTCTATTCCCTTCATAATTTTAAATGTTTCTATAAGATCCCCCCTCATCCTTCTAAATTCCAACGAGTACAGTCCCAGTCTACTCAACCTCTCCTCGTAACCCAACCCCTTCAGCTCTGGGATTAACCTAGTGAATCTCCTCTGCACACCCTCCAGCGACAGTACGTCCTTTCTCAAGTAAGGAGACCAAAACTGAACACAACACTCCAGGTGTGGCCTCTTTCTACTTGTATGACTTGATGTACTTTCCCCTTACATCGATCAAACTATTCCACATTCTCAGCACTCTCTGGATAATTCGCCCCTCAATAGCCAATTGGAGTCATTGTCGGCCATTTTGAATTGATCGCCTTTGCCCTCTTCCTCGATCGGAAGCATCTTCTCTATGTCTAACCTATCAAACTGCGACAGAATCAAAAAGCCCTCTGTTCGGCCTTGCGCCCTCGTCTCCCTTCCGCGGAGGAAAGTGCTCCAATTGTCCCTGTCTCGTCCCCTCAGATGGATCTGGTTTCTGGCAACAGCCAACCTTCTCTTTGCGTCTTTGCCAGCGCCTGCCTCACCTGTTGATGGCATGGAGACAGGAAATGTGTTCACAACTGCCCTGGGGTAAAATGAAGGGCCGGTGCTGCCAACAGTGCCTCCCCCAGCACTCCCCCCCCCCCCCCCCACCCTGCAGCACCCCCTCCCCACCCCCCGCCTCAACAACATTCCGAGATTCGGCTCCCGCTGCCTTTTGAGGAAGAGAGTTGCGGAGAGTCGGCACCCTCTGAGGGAAAAGAATTCTCATCATCTCCGTCTGTAATGGGCCACCCCCTTATTTTTAAACAGTGACCGTCCGTCCCCCCCCCATCATTGTAGATTCTCCCACGCGAGGAAACGTCCTCTCCACCTCCAACCCGTCAATACCCCCTCAGGGTATCAAAGGTTTTGATCGAGTCGCCTCTTGCTCTTCCGAACTCCAGCGGGTACAAACCTGGGGCTGGATTCTCTGTTCCTGAGGCGAAGTGTTGACGCCGGCGGAGGATGCACGAGCGTTTTACGACAGAAAAACCAGCGCAACAGCTGCACCGATTCAGCAACTCTGAATGGACCGGCACCATCGCCACGTGGAATGCAATCGATTCCAGGGAAAACGGTGGCGGATTCGCCGGGTCGGCGATTGCCGCGCATGAGGCTCACACGCCGCAGTCGGACTTCAACGGTCCATCTCCCCACCACACAAACACACACACACACACCGTTCCAGTCAACAAGATGGCTGAAGGGGAACAGCACCACGGATCCGGCACGCTCACCCTCCTGGACGCCGTGGAGGAGAGAAGGATGATCCTGTACCCCCGCCCGTTCTCCGTGCCCGGGCACGGGTGGTCAGCGCCGTGGGCAGCACCGCCCGGACTGGCACCCAGTGCCGAAAGAAACTGTGCAAACTCCTCAGGGCGGCCAGAGCGAGTAGGCAGCGCTGTGCCCCTGGCGCTAACCCCCCCCCACACACCCCCAGGGGGACGGCAGAACCCCCACCCTGCCCCACATGCCAGCACCCATGCCACCCGCCACGTCCGGGTACCCTGGCCACTGAGTCCATCATCTAACCAACCCCTGGGCTACGTGTCGGACCATCTAATAGTGTCGCTGTATGTATTCCCCCCCCCCCCCCCCCGAGCAGAGGGCACTGGACATGCCGATGGCTCAGAAGACAGGAATGTCGCCGGGGTGGAGTGGGGTCACGGGCGAGCGAGTGAGACCCCGCTGAGTATCGGTTGCCCGTGACACGTGTGTGCCCCCACCACCCTCACACCACCCCCCCCCACTCTCCCACACCCCTCATTGATCTTTCCCAATGTCACGCGACTGCCCAGTCTCAGAATCAAATCGATTTCCCCAAAGCCGTCGATTCCCGCTTGCAACGCCAACCTTTGCCACGCTGACGTGGCAAAGGTCAGCCACTTGCAAAGCGACAACTTGGAAGAATGCACACTCGGCAAACCCCGCACGGAAGCAGAGGAGCTTGCATAACCGTGCCCTCCTGTAAAAGGTGTGCCAAATTAGCACAGGCAACAGATGAACACGCTCGCTTTGATAACGTAAAAATGATACAACCTGCAAAAAAAAACAAAACCCAGTGGCGGAGGGCACACCCGTGGAGCATGGCATTGAAAACCACAGGAACCTGCCCAGAAACAGAGAGAGAGAGATACAGAGAGAGGGGAGGGGGGCTGTCAGGGAAGGCACATAGATAGTGGCAGATAGACCTGTGCACCAATAAACACACTGATAGAATGACCCACATTATGGCAACACCCACAGCACACACACACACAGGCACAAACGTACACATACACACACAGACACAGACACAAACGCACCCACGCACACACACACACACAGACACAAACGCACCCACGCACACACACACACAAAGAACAAGAAAAAAGAACAATACAGCATAGGAACAGGCCCTTCGGCCCTCCAAGCCTGTTCCGATCACGTGTCCTATCTAGACCAACCGCCTGTGGCCTTCTATACCCCGTCTGTTCATGTGCCTATCCAGATAAGTCTTAAAGGTCGCTAACATATGTGCCTCAACCACCTCACTCGGCAGTGCATTCCAGGCCACCACAACCCACTGTGTAAAAAACTTCCACCGCACATCTCCACTGACCCTTTCCCCCCTCACCTTGAACTTGTGCCCCCCTTGTAATTGTCAGTTCCGCCCTGGGAAAAAGCCTCCAACTGTTCACCCCATCCATACCCCTAATAATTTAATAAACTTTTATCAGGTCGCCCCTCAGCCTCCGTCTCTCTCGGGAGAACAATCCCAGTTTATTCAATCACTCCTCACAGCTAATACCCTCCATACCAGGCAACATCCTGGTCAACCTTTTCTGTACTCTGTCCACAGCCTCCCTTCTGGTAATGTGGTGACCAGAATTGGACGCAGTATTCCAAATGTGGCCTAACCAACGTTCTACATAACTGTAACATAATGTTCGAGCTTTTGTACTCGATACCCCATCCTATGAAGGCAAACATGCCATATGCTTTCTTTATCACCATTTCCACCTGTGCTGCCACTTTTAAGGATCTGTGGACCTGCACGCCCAGATCTCTCTGTGTGTCTATGCTCCTGATGGTTCTGCCATTTATGTTATAGCTCTCACCTGAATTGGATCGACCAAAATGCATCACCTCGCATTTGTCCGGGTTAAATTCCATCTGCCATTTCTCTGCCCAATTTTGCAGCCTATCTATATCCTGCTGTATTCTCTGACAGCCGTCATCACTATCCGCAACTCCTGCAATCTTAGTATCAGCCGCAAACTTGCTCATCAGACCCGCTACGTTTTCTTCCAAGTCATTTATACATATTACAAAGAGCAGAGGTCCCAGTAGTGATCCCTGCGGAACACCACTAGTTACAGACCTCCATTCGGAAAACTACCTTCCACTGCTACCCTCTGTCATCTATGGCCAAGCCAGTTCTGGATCCATCCAGCTAGTTCACCCCTGACCCCATGTGATCGAATCTTTTGCACCAGCCTGCCATGAGAGACCTTATCAAATGCTTTACTCAAGTCCATGTGGACAACATCCACAGCCCTTCCCTCGTCAATCATTCTTGTCACCTCCTCAGAAAAGGCAACAAAATTAGCGAGACATGACCACCCTCCCCCAAAACCACGCTGTCTCTCACTAATAAGACCATTCACTTCCAAATGTGCATAAATCCTATCTCTGAGAAACTTTTTCAACAATTTCACTGTGACTGACGCCAAGCGCACTGGCCTATAATTACCCGGATTATCCTTGCAACCCTTCTTAAATAATGGGGCTATCCTCCAATCTTCTTGGATATGACCTGTGACCAATCAGGGCACAACGATTTGTATCAGACGCCCAGTGATTTCATCTCTTGTCTCCTTCATTAATCTGGGATAGATGCCATCTGGCCCTGGGGATCTGTCTACCTTAATGCTTTTTAACACACCTAACCCTTCCCCCCCCTCATAATAACAACCTGTCTAAAGTGTTTACACATCCCTCTGAGACACCACCAATCAACATGTCCCTCTCCTTTGTGAGGGACACTTCACCAGTAACATTGACCCCCCCCCCCAGTGACATTGACCCCCCCCCCCCCAGTGACATTGACCCCCCAGTGACAGTGAGCTCCCCCCCCCAGTGACATTGACACCCCCCCAGATTTAATTTGGCTAAGTCCAATTCATTAATTAAATTTATATGAGCACCTGTATCCAATTTGAATTGAAGTCCGTTCCATTAATCTTCAATGGAATTGTCCAGTCATGTTCAGTATTGACAACTGATATTGGCTTTAAGTTTTCCTTTGTAGAAGTAACCTTTGGAGTAGGATTAATCTTTTCTATAATGCTGACAAAGAATGTGCCCTCCAAATTGTACATATCTGGGACAATGTCGGATTTGATTGCTTTCATTGCATTTATATTTGCATTTACGCTTTGTACAGTTTTATCTTTGTGAACTGAACTTCTTCTCTTAGAATGAGGCGATCTCGTTCCAGTTTTGCACAGCGCAGCAACGTGATTTCGCCTGCGACACTTTGCGCACACTTTCCCGAAGGCTGGGTGTTTTATCACTGGGTGGGCGTGGCCACAGCATCTGCACGTTACGGCGCTGGTTGCGTGATGCGCAATATGGCCGCCGTCTGTAGCGCGCTGTTTTCTCGAGTGCGCCACAGCATCAATGGCGTCAGCCACGTTGCTCGATTTCGCTCCACTTTCACGAATCAACATTTCGTAGTGCTGATTCTGAGCAAGTTCACTCGCACGACACTTACTGATAGCTTTGTCCAGCGTGAATTTCTGTTGCCTGAGCAATCTTTGAGGCAGGAGAGGGTAAATAATGAAAAATTACAGGTCTGTGCTTTGAGCCTGAAATCGGCTACAAAACAGTCAATTGGTTCACCTGCCTTTTGGACTAATTTTCAGGAAATAAAGTGCTCCAACATTTCATTCGTCTGAAATTCACAGTGTCTGTCAAATTTTTCTATAACCATGGTATGTTTCTTATTATCAACTTAATTCTCGAAGTGGAATGAGTTATATAATTCTAAGGCTGGCTGATCACTGGCAGCTTCGTGGTCTGAGGCTGAGAGGTACAATTTAAACTGTTGTTTGAAATTCCACCAGTTCACATCTACTTTACCCGTTGTTCCGAACTGCTTTGAAGTGTGCAACCCCTGCATGAAGCTTAGACGGGGCTCTGCTGTTCGATGTGACTGGCCTCCATGAAGTCATTGCGATTGGAGTCCGGATGAGATTCTTTTTTTGCGATTTTGTTTTCCTTCCTATCTAAATTTAACCGGACTATCTTGGCAACCACCCCTGGTACCATGTGATGGTCTCTGTTTTGTCTACCAGGATGTCTTGAGATTATGGTAAATGAACAAAGCTGATTAATTTACACTACATAAATAAGGTTCGAACAGGTTCCAACCCTAAAGTTATTAAATTAAGCTATTCGATATCTCTAACTGCAGCTCTCTCAACTATGCAACTATCTCTCTCATGCATAAACACCTTCTCCCCGAACCCCAGGAGTCACATGATATTTATATGGCTGCTCCCTATCTCCATCTGGTGGTGAGAAGTATTAACGTCAAATTGTTAACCCTTTGAATTCCTTACAATATACATGTTGTTACAGCGTGGGGTCAGTGTCAATGGGGCAGGGCTCAATGTCACTGGGCGGGGGGGGGGGGGGGCTCAATGTCAGTGGGGTGGATGTCATTAAACCAGCATCTCTCTCCGCTTGCAGAATCTCCATCACTCTTTGGATGTGCATATTCTCAGACAGAGCCAAAGATCTGGCTGAATATTAGACTGTGCACTGTAGTTCCTTGTCTTTGACACTGTCTGTTCCCTTGAATACCTAGACAGACTCAATCACAACCCGCTTTAACCAGCAAAATTCAAAAAATATCAGATCCCGAGTTGGTGTCATCTCTCCTCGGAATTTAACCCTTTGAGCCCAGGAATAATTCAGGTGAATCTACACCCTTCCCTCCCTCCGTTAGGAGCGCTGTCCAGAATTGCCCCCATGACACTTGGCGTGGTGTCCACAGTGCTTTGCATGGCTGAGGTGTGACTTCTTTATCTCGGAGTATCGAATCCAGTATTGATGTGACCCCCAGGCCGCCGGGCTACCCACGGGCCCCTTCCCAGGGTGCCGTGACATCGGTTACATCGCTCTCTGCTGAGGCACTGTCTCAAATGTTTCCACTCTTCCTTCCCAGGTCTGGACTGCTCCTGAAGGGACGTAAGTGAACCAGACTATTTTTAACAACAAGTACAATGGTTTCATGGTCACCATTAGACTTGAAGTTCCAGCATCAAATTTCACCATCTGCCGTGTTGGGATTCGAACCGGGCTCCCAGAGCATTATCCTTGGGTCTCCCGATTACGAGGTACAGCGGCAATACCCCATGCCAGCGCCCTCCCCCTTCATGAGTTCCTTGGTTGCCATGCCACCACCCATTGTTGTACATGGCATATTGAACTAGGAGGAGGGGTGCCTCACAATCCTCCCCCTCTCCTGCCAGTGGTACAGTCTGAGACTTAGACGCTGAGGGTAATCAGCGAAAGGGCACAGACGAGCACCGGCCAGCATGCAATAGCGGAGAGCAGGTCTTCAAGAGTGGGATAATTAACTTATGTTTTATCCATTCAAGGGATGTGGGTGTTGCTGGCCTGGCCCGCTGATGGGCGATCAATCACCACAAAGACCAGAGTAGTGGAATAATCGAGGCTTTATTGAGCAAAGATGTTGTGCCTCCTGTAGCTGGAACCAGAATGGCTGCAGCTCGGTGAGCACACACATTTATACACCGCCTACTGGGCGGAGCCAGCAGGCAGGGATTTACCCATGTACCTCTACTATATGGGCCTTACCGTAATACATGTAGTAACACTAGTAGTGACTACCACTCCCGCACTTATTGTCCATTCCTAGATACTCAGAAGGAGGTGGTGAGTTGCCTTCTTGAATCGCTGAAACACCCATCGTGCTGTTAGGGAAGGGGGTTCCAGGATGTTGCCCCCAGCGACAGTGAAGGAACGGCCGATATATTTCCAAGTCAGGGTGGGGAGTGACTTGGAGGGGAACCTCCAGGTGGTGGGGTTCCCAGGTATCTGCTGCTCTTGTCCTTCTAGATGGTGGTGGCCGTGGGTTTGGAAGGTGCTGCCTGAGGAGCCTTGGTGAGTTGCTGCAGTGCATCTTGTAGATGGGACACACGGCTGGCACTGTGCGTCGGTGGGGGAGGGAGTGAATGTTTGTGGAAGGGGAGCAATCAAGCGGGGCTGCTTTGTCCTGGATGGTGTGGAGCTTCTTGGGTGTTGTTGGAGCTGCACTCATCCAGGCAAGTGGAGAGTATTCCACCACACTGCTGACTCGTGCCTTGTAGATGGTGGACAGGCATTGAGGAGGGGGGGGGGGGGGGGGGGGGGGGGAGCAGGAGGTGAGTTACTCCCCGCAGGAATTCTAGACACTGAATTCTTATGATGCATGCAAGTCGCCATTCACCCCATGCCCTAATTTGTTTGTGGAAACAGTAATTCTAGGGCAGCAGCACCCAAATTGTGGTAAAGAAAGGTTTCTCGGCAGCCAGACGTTGTAAGTGTGATTTAGCGGGTGATACCCAACCTCCAAGGTAGGAGGTGGTGAGTTTGAACTCCACAAACGACAAAAATCTAGGCTGATGTCCCAGAGTCAGTACTGAAGGAGTGCTGCACTGTCAGAGGGTCAGTACTGAGGGAGTGCTGCACAGTGAGAAGGCCAGTACTGAGGGAGTACTGCTCTGTCAGAGGGTCAGTACTGAGGGAGGGCTGCACTGTCAGAGGGTCAGTACTGAGGGAGTGCTGCACAGTGAGAAGGCCAGTACTGAGGGAGTACTGCTCTGTCAGAGGGTCAGTACTGAGGGAGGGCTGCACTGTCAGAGGGTCAGTACTGAGGGAGTGCTGCACTGTCAGAGGGTCAGTACTGAGGGAGAGCTGCACTGTCAGAGGGTCAGTACTGAGGGAGTGCTGCACTGTCAGAGGGTCAGTACTGAGGGAGTGCCACACTGTCAGAGGGTCAGTACTGAGGGAGTGCTGCACTGTCAGAGGATCAGTGATGAGGGAGTGCCGCACTGTCAGAGGGTCAGTACTGAGGGAGTGCTGCACTGTCAGAGGGTCAGTACTGAGGGAGTGCCGCACTGTCAGAGGGTCAGTACTGAGGGAGTGCCGCACTGTCAGAGGGTCAGTACTGAGGGAGTGCTGCACTGTCAGACGGTCAGTACTGAGGGAATGCTGCACTGTCAGAGGGTCAGTACTGAGACGATGTGGAGTACTGATTGGATTGACCTAGCCCCGGGCTGGTAGAGGCACTGAGGCCTGAGTGGCATCCTCCAGCACGTCTGTGATTCTGCGATTCTCACCAGAACCCTGTTCAATTCCGCAGGAAAACACATCAATAGGCCTTGGCTAGGCCACAGGGGATATGGGTGGTTTGCAGATGTCTTCCTGTGGCTTTGACAGGGTTAACATACATGTTAGGAATGAAAGACAGCGTGACTCTTGTCCCTGCTACCCTTGCTGCGTGCTTCGCAGAACGAGCCTTACACTGGGTGTGAATCCCGGGGAGAAGCAGGAGGCTATTCGATTCCTTGGGCCGTTCTTCCATTCAGCGCCATCATGGCCAATCTAGGCGCCACCCTTTGCCCCATACGTCCCTTCATATTTGGATCACAGAACCTATCAATCTTCGATTTGTTGTGACGAAGTCACTGAGAATCAATAGCCAGTTGGGGAAGAGGGTTGCAAACTTTATCTGACCTCTGTGTGCTGGGTAAGACCTGCACCTCATTTCTCAAAAGTCCCTTGCTTATTTTTCCAGTCAATGCGAAATGGTTTCTCCCCCTCCCCCTCTGCCCTACATATTTCCCGTCCAAAGATGTGCAGGTTAGGTGGATTGGCCGTGTTAAGTTGCCCATAGTGTCCAAAATTGCCCTTAGTGTTGGGTGGGGTTACTGGGTTATGGGGGTAGGGTGGAGGTGCTCTCTCCAAGGGCCGGTGCGGACTCGATGGGCCGAATGGCCTCCTTCTGCACTGTACATTCTATGATCTAATGTCCCAAGAACAGCAATCATATCACCCCTTAATCTTCGGAATTCCAGGGAATATGGTTTGAGTGTGCGTATCCTGCCCTCTATGTAACAATTATATAAAAACGCCAATCGCTCATTAGGCAGCAACACATTGGGCACCCATTTATTAATTCTAGGTACATGTTGTAAGAGTCCTTCCTGTCCATTCCCTTATTTCCCATTTCTTTCATTTTTTGCTGCTATCATTTTGATCCAGGGATGCTGAATGGACTTGTGTCTTTAAGTCGAGCCGAGGACGTGAGGAACTCAATTGCTACAAAACAGGACACTCTACTCGCCTTCGGACAGCAGGACGCTGACGTATCAGCACCCGAGAGGTCGGTGGGTCCCGCCTCGATTGGTTGGCTGGTGGCCGATGAATTGGCTAAAAGGGCGGACCCTGCCCGGCAACAGGCGGCGATTGGATCCTACCCGAGTCGGATGATTTTCTTTTTCATAGGACCAAGGGAAGCGCAGTCGGCTGCTGGACACAGAGGAACGGAGCTGCTCAATCTCTCTCTGTCTCTCTCTCTCTTGTTCTCACAAGAAAAGCTGCTGTATTTCTGAAACCGCAGAGACCTGGATGAATCGGCAGTGAAAACCTTCGCAGACTGAAGGCAGAAACCTCGAACTGGAGGCGCAGACTGAAGGAGGTTGTGCTCGAAGACAACCAGCTGAAACAGAGACAACCTTTTTACTTGGTATTTTTACACCCCTCTGTGTTTGTTTGTCTGTCTTCTATGTGTGTGTGTATATATAGAGAGGGTGGGGGTGAGTCAAGGGGGGGTTTAGGAATTAGATAATAGTTAACCTGTTCTATTGTCATGTGAGAGTACCCTTTAAGAAATGGGTGTTTGAGAAATGTACCTTTAAGAAATGAAGCTGCTCATGTTACTGCAGTGATGTCAGAGTGTGGGTGGAGAGCCACTTCTGCTTTTTAGTTTCAGTTTGAGAAAGAGCTTGGGTGTGTCTGTGTTTTTCAGTGAGCTGTGCTGCTGTGATCTCTGCCATACAAAGACTATCTATGGATCAGTTGGTGAGTTTAGAAGAATTATAAATGTTTTCAGTCTTGAATGTAAACCCTAATGTGCTCCTGTTTGAAGGTTTGTTATGAATCTATTTTCTTCCAAAACACATTCAACCAATCACATCACCAGCAAAAAAATTGGCAAATTACAATTTGTCATTTTTCCCATTTTCTGCCCTTAACTATCACAAGCCCCACCCCCACTAATTGACTCCCCCGCCCCCCCCCCCCCCACCCCCCCATTGGCGACAACAGATCCTTGAATAGAGACAGAGACGGTCTCCATCTTACATAATCAGAAACCCAGCTGTGGGAACTCCACCGTGTCTTCCAGCCATGCCGTCCGACACCCTCGGCAACGCAGCCGACCCTCCGTCCCAATCGGATTCTCCGCCGGGCAGAGAGGAGTTGGGTCGTTTGGGGTCACTTGACGAGGCAGCTGGTTGGTGGTGCGGAGCGAGGCCAACAAGCGAGGGTTCAATTCCCCGTACCAGCTGAGGTTATTCATGAAGGCCCCCGGCCTTCTCAACCTCGTCCCTGGCCTGAGGTGTGGTGACCCTCAGGTTAAACCGCCACCTGTCAGCTCTCCCCCCCCACCAAACGGTAAAGCAGCCTCCGGTCACCTGGGAGTGTGGCGGCATTATCATTACCGCACTCTGATCGCTAGGTTAATTAGTTACTTCATGGAAACGAGGAGACATGTGGGCCATGTAAGAGTGGGAGGGACAATCATTTAGTTTAAATTTAGGGGCTACTAGTCAGTGAAAGGGGGGGAGGGTTCAAAGGGGAGAGGCGGGGGGGGGGATTGTGTTGGGGGTGGGGGGGTGGGGAGTTGGATGTGCTGGTGAAGCAGGAGACTATGTGGTGTGGTGTGGGGGGGGGGGTGTGGTGAATGTGATTCACACGGTATTATAATCTGTATATATGTGTCTATATTGTAAGTGCAGTTGCACTACCTGACCACCAGGGGGAGTAGCTCTTGGAATGCTTGAGAGTTGTACTGGGCTTCTCCCTTGGCTCCGCCCAGGACTCCTCCCCCGGGAGCTGCTGTATAGAGATCCGTGCCACAGGGTCAGCCGGCCAGTTCACCGAAAGTTCAACGGCTAACAGGCTGGCTCTGTTGTAAGTATATTAAAACCGCTATTCTAATCCTACAAGCACGTGTCCGTAGAACTGATGGTTCCATCAATTTAATGTACTCAGGAAACAGTCAAAGTAAATCATGGAAGCAGCCCTCAAGCCCGGACGCCTAGAACTCGACCCACAGGATGCAGAGGGGAACGGAGAAGGGCATTTATTTGATGGGTTGGAAATCCCAGAAATGGAGAGGTTGGGGGGGGGGGGGGGGGGGGGGGGGGGGGGGGGGGAAGGGCCGGGGGAGGGGGGGGTTGGAGGCGCCATTGGGACTGCAGGAGGTAGTGGAGTCCATTGGGCTGAGGCACTCGGGAAAGTCACTGGGATCGAATGGTTTCCCGGTGGGATTCCATGAACAATCTCCGGCAGTAATAATGGCGCCCCATCTGCTGGCGATCAGACAGGGAGGCAGTGATCCAGCAACATTAGGCTGCTGTTGAAAGTGGTAACGACTCCACATTAATGTGGAGGTCACGGAGGAGCCAGAAGTTATTATTTCAATGGACGCAGAAAAGGGGCGAATGCAGGTATTTTAGATTTAGATTTATTCTCGCGTGTACCGAGGTACAGTGAAATTGTTCTGCGTACTGTCCAGGCAGATCGCTCCATACATGAAAAAATATAGGACATACGATAAATACACAATATAAATACTTAGACATTGGGTGAAGCATACAGAGTGTGGTACAGGCACGATGCGTGGAGACATCAGATCAGTCCATAGGAGGGCCATTCAGGAGTCTGGTAACAGCGGGGAAGAAGCTGTTTTTGAGTCTGTTTGTGCGAGTTCTCAGACTTCAGTATCTCCTGCCCGATGGAAGAGTATGGAAGAGAGAATAACCCGGGTGGGAGGGGGTCTTTGATTATGCTGGCCGCTTTCCCCAGGCAGCGGGAGGTGTAGATGGAGTCAATGGATGGGAGGCAGGTTTGTGAGATGGACTGGGCGGTGTTCACGACTCTCTGAAGTTTCTTGCGGTCCTGGGCCGAGCAGTTGCCATACCAGGCTGTGATGCAGCCCGATAGGTTGCTTTCTCTGGTGCATCTGTAAAAGTTGGTAAGGGTTAATGTGGACATGCCGAATTTCCTTAGTTTCCTGAGGAAGTATAGGCGCTGTTGTGCTTTCTTGGTGGTAGCGTCGACGTGGGTGGACCAGGATAGATTGTTGGTGATGAGACACATACAAGAGGCATACGTACGGATGGAATAGAATCATTCTCCTCCTCTAACTTCTATCTCCTGTAACTAGGTTGATTGGGATTTCAATCTTGGCAGAAATGTTCAGATGTAGAAACACTCCCAGTCATTCAATTTTTAAAATTCATTTACGGGATGTGGGCGTTGCTGGCTAGGCCCAGAATCTTTTGCCCATCCCTAGTTGCCTTTAACAAGGTGGTGGCGAGCTGCCTTCTAGAACCGCTGCCGTCCCTGAGGTGTAAGTACACCCACTGTGCTGTTAGGGAGGGAGTTCCAGGACGTCGCCCCAGCGACAGTGAAGGAACGGCCGGTATATTTCCAAGTCAGGGTGGGGAGTGACTTGGAGGGGAACCTCCAGGTGGTGGGGTTCCCAGGTATCTGCTGCTCGTCCTTCTTGATAGTGGTGGCCGTGGGTTTGGAAGGTGCTGCCTAAGGAGCCTTGGTGAGTTCCTGCAGTGCATCTTGTAGATGGGACACACGGCTGACACTGTGCGTCGGTGGGGGAGGGAGTGAATGTTTGTGGAAGAAGCAGCAATCAAGCGGGGCTGCTTTGTCCTGGATGGTGGTGAGCTTCTTGAGTGTTGTTGGAGCTGCGCTCATCCAGGCAAGTGGAGAGTATTCCATCACATTCCTGACTTGTGCCTTGTAGATGGTGGATCGGAGGAACAGGAGGTGAGTTACTCGCTGTCAGATTCCTAGCCTTTGACCTGTCCTGGTAGCCACAATGTTATTAAGGCCAGTCCAGTTCAGTTTCTGATCAATGGTGACCCCCAGGATATCGATTGTGGGGATACAGTGATGGTAACGCTATTAAATGTCAAGGGGTGATGGTTAGATCCTCTCCTGTAGGAGAGGGCCATTACCTGGCACTTGTGTGGCGTGAATGTAACTTGCCACTTGTCAGCCCGAGCCTGGATATTGTCCAGGTCTTGCTGCATTTGGACATGGACTGCTTCATTATCTGAGGAGTGGTGAACGGCACTGAACATTGTGCAGTCATCCGCAAACATCCCCACTTCTGACCTTGTGATGGAGGGAGGTCATTGATGAAGCAGCTGAAGATGGTTAGGGCTGAGGACACTGCCCTGAGCAACTCCTGCAGTGATGTCCTGGAGCTGAGATGATTGACCTCCAACCACCACAACCATCTTCCTTTGTGCACCAACCAGTGGAGAGTTTTCCCCCTGAGTTCCATCCAGTTTGGTGAGGGCTCCTTGATGCTAGACTCAGTCAAATTCTGCCTTGACGTCAAGGGCAGTCACTCTCACCTCACCTCTGGCGTTCTGCTCTTTGGTCCATGTTTGAGCCAAGGCTGTAATGAGGTCAGGAGCTGAGTGTAAGACTGTAACATGAAGCTATGGTCTGTGGTCGGAAAAAGGCCAGACCCTTGATCTGATTTCGTTCTACCGCAGCCCTACACAGGTCATTGCCATGTCTTGGCCACAGTGACACTTTAATCTGGTCTCTGCCTGACAAGCCGCAAACTCACACTGAAATACTTCACTGAGCCTCGAGCTGTCAACAAAGGAGCGGAAAGAAGGTTTGCCTTGGTGGGTGAGAGCTGAGAAGTACAAGGTGAAGAGAAAGCCCCGGGTGATAGACGTGACAGCGGCGTTCACCCTTCAGAATGAGTCTGCTTAAACCGCAATGACCTGCATTCCCACTGAACAACATGTTCCAGAACCAGCCAAACCCAAGCTGTCCAATGTCTATCCGCCCACACAGCCTAACCCCAACTCACCCAATCCAACACCTCATTCTCCCCTCCGATATCCCACACCGCGTTCGATATCCCATATCCCCATCTGATATCCCACTCTGCCAGCCCGATATCCCACTCAGCTCGTCCGATATCCCACTCTCCCCTCCAATATCCCACACTCCCCTCCGATATCCCACACTCCCCTCCGATATCCCACTCTCCCCTCCGATATCCCACACCGCGTTTGATATCCCATATCCCCATCTGATATCCCACTCTGCCAGCCCGATATCCCACTCACCCAGTCCGATATCCCACTCACCAACCCGATATCCCACTCACCCAGTCCGATATCCCCTCAGCTCGTCCGATATCCCACTCACCCAGTCCGATATCCCACTCAGCTCATCCGATATCCCACTCAACTCGTCCGATATACCACTCTCCCCTCCAATATCCCACACTCCCCTCCAATATCCCACTCTCCCCTCCGAAATCCCACTATCCCTGTCCGAAATCCCACTCAACCAGTCCGATATCCAACTCAGCTCGTTCGATATCCCACTCACCACGTCGGATATCCCACTCTCCCAGCCCGATATCCCACTCACACAGCCCGATATCCCACTCAGCTCATCCGATATCCAACTCAGCTCGTCCGATATCCCACTCACCACGTCGGATATCCCATTATCCCCATCTGATATCCCACACCCAGTCCAAAATCCCACTCAACTCGTTCAATATCCCACACTCCCCTCCGATATCCCACTCTCCCCACCAAAATCCCAAACTCCCCTCCGATATCCCACACTCCCCTCCGATATCCCACTCTCCCCTCCAATATCCCACTCTCCCCTCCAATATCCTACTCACCCCTCTGATATCCCACACTGCCAGCCCGATATTCCACTCTCCCTGTCCGATATCCCACTCAGCACATCCGATATCCCACTCACCCCACCCGATATCCCAGTCTCCACTCAGATATCCCACTTACTTCTTCTGATATCCCACTCTCCCCATTCGATATCCCACTCGCCACTCGGATATCCCACTCTCTTCTCCGATATCCCACTCTCCTCTCCAATATCCCACTCACCCTGTCCGATATCCCACTCTCCTCTCCGATATCCCACTCTCCCTTCAATATCCTCCTCTCCCCTCTGATATCCCACTCTCCCAGTCCGATATCCCACTAACCTCGTCCGATATACCGCTCAGCTCATCCGATCTCACACTCTCGCCTCCGATATCCCACACACCCATCCGATATCCCACTCTCCACTCATATCCCACTCTCCCCATCCCCACTACTCACCTTGTCCGATATCCCAGTCACCTCGTCCGATATCCCTCTCTCCCTGTCCGATATCCCACTCTCCCTGTCCGATGTCCCACTCTCCCTGTCCGATATCCCACTCTCCCTGTCCGATATCCCACTCTCCCTGTCTGATATCCCACTCTCCCTGTCTGATATCCCACTCTCCCTGTCCGATATCCCACTCTCCCTGTCTGATATCCCACTCTCCCTGTCCGATATCCCACTCTCCCCATCCAATATCCTACTCACCTTGTCCGATATCCCACTCTCCCTGTCTGATATCCCACTCTCCCTGTCCGATATCCCACTCTCCCTGTCCGATATCCCACTCTCCCTGTCCGATATCCCACTCTCCCTGTCCGATACCCCACACTCCCTGTCTGATATCCCACTCTCCCTGTCTGATATCCCACTCTCCCTGTCCGATATCCCACTCTCCCTGTCCGATATCCCACTCTCCCTGTCTGATATCCCACTCTCCCTGTCTGATATCCCACTCTCCCTGTCTGATATCCCACTCTCCCTGTCCGATATCCCACTCTCCCTGTCCGATATCCCACTCTCCCTGTCCGATATCCCACTCTCCCTGTCTGATATCCCACCCTCCCTGTCTGATATCCCACTCTCCCTGTCCGATATCCCACTCTCCCTGTCTAATATCCCACTCTCCCTGTCTGATATCCCACTCTCCCTGTCCGATATCCCACTCTCCCTGTCCGATATCCCACTCTCCCTGTCGGATATCCCACTCTCCCTGTCGGATATTCCACTCTCCCTGTCAGATATCCCACACTCCCTGTGCGATATCCCACTCTCCCTGTCTGATATCCCACTCTCCCTGTCCGATATCCCACTCTCCCTGTCTGATATCCCACTCTCCCTGTCTGATATCCCACTCTCCCTGTCCTATACCCCACACTCCCTGTCTGATATCCCACTCTCCCTGTCTGATATCCCACTCTCCCTGTCTGATATCCCACTCTCCATGTCTGATATCCCACTCTACCTGTCCGATATCCCACTTTCCCTGTCTGATATCCCACTCTCCCTGTCCGATATCCCACTCTCCCTGTCTGATATCCCACTCTCCCTGTCTGATATCCCACCCTCTCTGTCTGATATCCCACTCTCCCTGTCTGATATCCCACTCTCCCTGTCTCATATCCCACTCACCCTGTTCGATATCCCACTCTCCCTGTCTGATATCCCACTCACCCTGTTCGATATCCCACTCTCCCTGTCTGATATCCCACTCTCCCTGTCCGATATCCCACTCTCCCTGTCTGATATCCTACTCTCCCTGTCTGATATACCACTCTTCCTGTCTGATATCCCACACTCCCTGTCCGATATCCCACTCTCCCTGTCCGATATCCCACTCTCCCTGTCCGATATCCCACTCTCCCTGTCTGATATCCCACTCTCCCTGTCTGATATCCCACTCTCCCTGTCTGATATCCCACTCTCCCTGTCTGATATCCCACTCTCCCTGTCTGATATCCCACTCTCCCTGTCCGATATCCCACTCTCCCTGTCCGATATCCCACTCTCCCTGTCTGATATCCCACTCTCCCTGTCTGATATCCCACTCTCCCTGTCTGATATCCCACTCTCCCTGTCTGATATCCCACTCTCCCTGTCTGATATCCCACTCTCCCTGTCCGATATCCCACTCTCCCTGTCCGATATCCCACTCTCCCTGTCCGATATCCCACTCTCCCTGTCTGATATCCCACCCTCCCTATCTGATATCCCACTCTCTTCTCCGATATCCCACTCTCCTCTCCAATATCCCACTCACCCTGTCCGATATCCCACTCTCCTCTCCGATATCCCACTCTCCCTTCAATATCCTCCTCTCCCCTCTGATATCCCACTCTCCCAGTCCGATATCCCACTAACCTCGTCCGATATACCGCTCAGCTCATCCGATCTCACACTCTCGCCTCCGATATCCCACACACCCATCCGATATCCCACTCTCCACTCATATCCCACTCTCCCCATCCCCACTACTCACCTTGTCCGATATCCCAGTCACCTCGTCCGATATCCCTCTCTCCCTGTCCGATATCCCACTCTCCCTGTCCGATATCCCACTCTCCCTGTCCGATATCCCACTCTCCCTGTCCGATATCCCACTCTCCCTGTCTGATATCCCACTCTCCCTGTCTGATATCCCACTCTCCCTGTCCGATATCCCACTCTCCCTGTCTGATATCCCACTCTCCCTGTCCGATATCCCACTCTCCCCATCCAATATCCTACTCACCTTGTCCGATATCCCACTCTCCCTGTCTGATATCCCACTCTCCCTGTCCGATATCCCACTCTCCCTGTCCGATATCCCACTCTCCCTGTCCGATATCCCACTCTCCCTGTCCGATACCCCACACTCCCTGTCTGATATCCCACTCTCCCTGTCTGATATCCCACTCTCCCTGTCTGATATCCCACTCTCCCTGTCCGATATCCCACTCTCCCTGTCCGATATCCCACTCTCCCTGTCCGATATCCCACTCTCCCTGTCTGATATCCCACCCTCCCTGTCCGATATCCCACTCTCCCTGTCCGATATCCCACTCTCCCTGTCTGATATCCCACTCTCCCTGTCTGATATCCCACTCTCCCTGTCTGATATCCCACTCTCCCTGTCCTATACCCCACACTCCCTGTCTGATATCCCACTCTCCCTGTCTGATATCCCACTCTCCCTGTCTGATATCCCACTCTCCATGTCTGATATCCCACTCTACCTGTCCGATATCCCACTTTCCCTGTCTGATATCCCACTCTCCCTGTCCGATATCCCACTCTCCCTGTCTGATATCCCACTCTCCCTGTCTGATATCCCACCCTCTCTGTCTGATATCCCACTCTCCCTGTCTGATATCCCACTCTCCCTGTCTCATATCCCACTCACCCTGTTCGATATCCCACTCTCCCTGTCTGATATCCCACTCACCCTGTTCGATATCCCACTCTCCCTGTCTGATATCCCACTCTCCCTGTCCGATATCCCACTCTCCCTGTCTGATATCCTACTCTCCCTGTCTGATATACCACTCTTCCTGTCTGATATCCCACACTCCCTGTCCGATATCCCACTCTCCCTGTCCGATATCCCACTCTCCCTGTCCGATATCCCACTCTCCCTGTCTGATATCCCACTCTCCCTGTCTGATATCCCACTCTCCCTGTCTGATATCCCACTCTCCCTGTCTGATATCCCACTCTCCCTGTCTGATATCCCACTCTCCCTGTCCGATATCCCACTCTCCCTGTCCGATATCCCACTCTCCCTGTCTGATATCCCACTCTCCCTGTCTGATATCCCACTCTCCCTGTCTGATATCCCACTCTCCTTGTCTGATATCCCACTCTCCCTGTCTGATATCCCACTCTCCCTGTCCGATATCCCACTCTCCCTGTCCGATATCCCACTCTCCCTGTCCGATATCCCACTCTCCCTGTCTGATATCCCACCCTCCCTATCTGATATCCCACTCTCTTCTCCGATATCCCACTCTCCTCTCCAATATCCCACTCACCCTGTCCGATATCCCACTCTCCTCTCCGATATCCCACTCTCCCTTCAATATCCTCCTCTCCCCTCTGATATCCCACTCTCCCAGTCCGATATCCCACTAACCTCGTCCGATATACCGCTCAGCTCATCCGATCTCACACTCTCGCCTCCGATATCCCACACACCCATCCGATATCCCACTCTCCACTCATATCCCACTCTCCCCATCCCCACTACTCACCTTGTCCGATATCCCAGTCACCTCGTCCGATATCCCTCTCTCCCTGTCCGATATCCCACTCTCCCTGTCCGATATCCCACTCTCCCTGTCCGATATCCCACTCTCCCTGTCCGATATCCCACTCTCCCTGTCTGATATCCCACTCTCCCTGTCTGATATCCCACTCTCCCTGTCCGATATCCCACACTCCCTGTCTGATATCCCACTCTCCCTGTCCGATATCCCACTCTCCCCATCCAATATCCTACTCACCTTGTCCGATATCCCACTCTCCCTGTCTGATATCCCACTCTCCCTGTCCGATATCCCACTCTCCCTGTCCGATATCCCACTCTCCCTGTCCGATATCCCACTCTCCCTGTCCGATACCCCACACTCCCTGTCTGATATCCCACTCTCCCTGTCTGATATCCCACTCTCCCTGTCTGATATCCCACTCTCCCTGTCCGATATCCCACTCTCCCTGTCCGATATCCCACTCTCCCTGTCCGATATCCCACTCTCCCTGTCTGATATCCCACCCTCCCTGTCCGATATCCCACTCTCCCTGTCCGATATCCCACTCTCCCTGTCTGATATCCCACTCTCCCTGTCTGATATCCCACTCTCCCTGTCCGATATCCCACCCTCCCTGTCTGATATCCCACTCTCCCTGTCCGATATCCCACTCTCCCTGTCTGATATCCCACTCTCCCTGTCTGATATCCCACTCTCCCTGTCCGATATCCCACTCTCCCTGTCCGATACCCCACTCTCCCTGTCGGATATCCCACTCTCCCTGTCGGATATTCCACTCTCCCTGTCAGATATCCCACACTCCCTGTGCGATATCCCACTCTCCCTGTCTGATATCCCACTCTCCCTGTCCGATATCACACTCTCCCTGTCTGATATCCCACTCTCCCTGTCTGATATCCCACTCTCCCTGTCCAATACCCCACACTCCCTGTCTGATATCCCACTCTCCCTGTCTGATATCCCACTCTCCCTGTCTGATATCCCACTCTCCATGTCTGATATCCCACTCTCCCTGTCCGATATCCCACTCTCCCTGTCCGATATCCCACTCTCCCTGTCTGATATCCCACTCTCCATGTCTGATATCCCACTCTACCTGTCCGATATCCCACTTTCCCTGTCTGATATCCCACTCTCCCTGTCCGATATCCCAATCTCCCTGTCCGATATCCCACTCTCCCTGTCTGATATCCCACCCTCCCTATCTGATATCCCACTCTCTTCTCCGATATCCCACTCTCCTCTCCAATATCCCACCCTCCCTGTCTGATATCCCACTCTCCCTGTCCGATATCCCACTCTCCCTGTCTGATATCCCACTCTCCCTGTCTGATATCCCACTCTCCCTGTCTGATATCCCACTCTCCCTGTCCGATATCCCACTCTCCCTGTCCGATATCCCACTCTCCCTGTCGGATATCCCACTCTCCCTGTCGGATATTCCACTCTCCCTGTCAGATATCCCACACTCCCTGTGCGATATCCCACTCTCCCTGTCTGATATCCCACTCTCCCTGTCCGATATCACACTCTCCCTGTCTGATATCCCACTCTCCCTGTCTGAAATCCCACTCTCCCTGTCCTATACCCCACACTCCCTGTCTGATATCCCACTCTCCCTGTCTGATATCCCACTCTCCCTGTCTGATATCCCACTCTCCATGTCTGATATCCCACTCTACCTGTCCGATATCCCACTTTCCCTGTCTGATATCCCACTCTCCCTGTCCGATATCCCACTCTCCCTGTCTGATATCCCACTCTCCCTGTCTGATATCCCACTCTCCCTGTCTGATATCCCACTCTCCATGTCTGATATCCCACTCTCCCTGTCCGATATCCCACTCTCCCTGTCTGATATCCCACTCTCCCTGTCTGATATCCCACTCTCCCTGTCTGATATCCCACTCTCTCTGTCTGATATCCCACTCTCCCTGTCTGATATCCCACTCTCCCTGTCTGATATCCCACTCACCCTGTTCGATATCCCACTCTCCCTGTCTGATATCCCACTCACCCCGTTCGATATCCCACTCTCCCTGTCTGATATCCCACTCTCCCTGTCCGATATCCCACTCTCCCTGTCTGATATCCCACTCACCCTGTTCGATATCCCACTCTCCCTGTCTGATATCCCACTCACCCCGTTCGATATCCCACTCTCCCTGTCTGATATCCCACTCTCCCTGTCCGATATCCCACTCTCCCTGTCTGATATACCACTCTCCCTGTCTGATATCCCACACTCCATGTCCGATATCCCACTCTCCCTATCCGATATCCCACTCTCCCTGTCCGATATCCCACTCTCCCTGTCTGATATCCCACTCTCCCTGTCTGATATCCCACTCTCCCCTCCGATATCCCACTCTCCCTGTCTGATAGCCCACTCTCCCTGTCTGATATCCCACTCTCCCTGTCTGATATCCCACTCTCCCTGTCTGATATCCTACTCACCCCGTTCGATATCCCACTTTCCCTGTCTGATATCCCACTAACCCCGTTCGATGTCCCACTCTCCCTGTCTGATATCCCACTCTCCCTGTCTGATATCCCACTCTCCCAGTCCGATATCCCACTAACCTCGTCCGATATACCGCTCAGCTCATCCGATCTCACACTCTCGCCTCCGATATCCCACACACCCATCCGATATCCCACTCTCCACTCATATCCCACTCTCCCCAACCCCACTACTCACCTTGTCCGATATCCCAGTCACCTCGTCCGATATCCCTCTCTCCCTGTCCGATATCCCACTCTCCCTGTCCGATGTCCCACTCTCCCTGTCCGATATCCCACTCTCCCTGTCCGATATCCCACTCTCCCTGTCTGATATCCCACTCTCCCTGTCTGATATCCCACTCTCCCTGTCTGATATCCCACTCTCCCTGTCTGATATCCCACTCTCCATGTCTGATATCCCACTCTCCCTGTCTGATATCCCACTCTCCCTGTCTGATATCCCACTCTCCCTGTCCGATATCCCACACTCCCTGTCTGATATCCCACTCTCCCTGTCCGATATCCCACTCTCCCCATCCAATATCCTACTCACCTTGTCCGATATCCCACTCTCCCTGTCCGATATCCCACTCTCCCTGTCCGATATCCCACTCTCCCTGTCCGATATCCCACTCTCCCTGTCCGATACCCCACACTCCCTGTCTGATATCCCACTCTCCCTGTCTGATATCCCACTCTCCCTGTCTGATATCCCACTCTCCCTGTCTGATATCCCACTCTCCCTGTCCGATATCCCACTCTCCCTGTCCGATATCCCACTCTCCCTGTCCGATATCCCACTCTCCCTGTCTGATATCCCACCCTCCCTGTCTGATATCCCACTCTCCCTGTCCGATATCCCACTCTCCCTGTCTGATATCCCACTCTCCCTGTCTGATATCCCACTCTCCCTGTCCGATATCCCACCCTCCCTGTCTGATATCCCACTCTCCCTGTCCGATATCCCACTCTCCCTGTCTGATATCCCACTCTCCCTGTCTGATATCCCACTCTCCCTGTCTGATATCCCACTCTCCCTGTCCGATATCCCACTCTCCCTGTCGGATATCCCACTCTCCCTGTCGGATATTCCACTCTCCCTGTCAGATATCCCACACTCCCTGTGCGATATCCCACTCTCCCTGTCTGATATCCCACTCTCCCTGTCCGATATCACACTCTCCCTGTCTGATATCCCACTCTCCCTGTCTGATATCCCACTCTCCCTGTCCTATACCCCACACTCCCTGTCTGATATCCCACTCTCCCTGTCTGATATCCCACTCTCCCTGTCTGATATCCCACTCTCCATGTCTGATATCCCACTCTACCTGTCCGATATCCCACTTTCCCTGTCTGATATCCCACTCTCCCTGTCCGATATCCCACTCTCCCTGTCTGATATCCCACTCTCCCTGTCTGATATCCCACCCTCTCTGTCTGATATCCCACTCTCCCTGTCTGATATCCCACTCTCCCTGTCTGATATCCCACTCACCTTGTTCGATATCCCACTCTCCCTGTCTGATATCCCACTCTCCCTGTCCGATATCCCACTCTCCCTGTCTGATATCCCACTCTCCCTGTCTGATATCCCACACTCCCTGTCCGATATCCCACTCTCCCTATCCGATATCCCACTCTCCCTGTCCGATATCCCACTCTCCCTGTCTGATATCCCACTCTCCCTGTCTGATATCCCACTCTCCCCTCCGATATCCCACTCTCCCTGTCTGATATCCCACTCTCCCTGTCTGATATCCCACTCTCCCTGTCTGATATCCCACTCTCCCTGTCTGATATCCCACTCTCCCTGTCTGATATCCTACTCACCCCGTTCGATATCCCACTCTCCCTGTCTGATATCCCACTAACCCCGTTCGATGTCCCACTCTCCCTGTCTGATATCCCACTCTCCCTTTCTGATATCCCACTCTCCCTGTCTGATATCCCACTCACCCCGTTCGATATCCCACTCTCCCTGTCTGATATCCCACTCTCCCTGTCTGATACCCCACTCTCCCTGTCCGATATCCCACTCTCCCTGTCTGATTTCCCACTCTCCCTGTCTGATATCCCACTCTCCCTGTCTGATATACCAGTCTCCCTGTCTGATATCCCACTCCCTGTCTGATATCCCACTCTCCCTGTCTGATATTCCACTCTCCCTGTCTGATATCCCACTCTCCCTATCCGATATCCCACTCTCCCTGTCCGATATCCCACTCTCCCTGTCTGATATCCCACTCTCCCTGTCTGATATCCCACTCTCCCTGTCTGATATCCCACTCTCCCTGTCCGATATCCTACTCTCCCTGTTTGATATCCCACTCTCCCCTCCGATATCCCACTCTCCCTGTCTGATATCCCACCCTCCCTGTCTGATATCCCAGTCTCCCTGTCTGATATCCCACTCTCCCCTCCGATATCCCACTCTCCCTGTCTGATAGCCCACTCTCCCTGTCTGATATCCCACTCTCCCTGTCCGATATCCCTCTCTCCCTGTCTGATATCCCACTCTCCCTGTCCGATATCCCACTCTCCCTGTCCGATATCCCACTCTCCCTGTCCGATATCCCACTCTCCCTGTCTGATATCCCGCTCTCCCAGCCCGATATCCCACTCTCCCTGTCTGATATCCCACTCTCCCTGTCTGATATCCCACTCTACCTGTCCGATATCCCACTTTCCCTGTCTGATATCCCACTCTCCCTGTCTGATATCCCACTCTCCCTGTCCGATACCCCACACTCCCTGTCTGATATCCCACTCTCCCTGTCTGATATCCCACTCTCCCGTTCTGATATCCCACTCTTCCTGTCTGATATCCCACTCTCCCTGTCTGATATCCCACTCTCCCTGTCCGATATCCCACTCTCCCTGTCCGATATCCCACTCTCCCTGGCCGATATCCCACTCTCCCTCTCCGATATCCCACTCTCCCTGTCTGATATCCCACTCTCCCGTTCTGATATCCCACTCTCCCAGCCCGATATCCCACTCTCCCGTTCTGATATCCCACTCTCCCGTTCGATATCCCACTCTCTCTGTCCGATATCCCACTCTCCCTGTCCGATATCCCACTCTCCGTGTCCGAAATCCCACTCTCCCTGTCTGATATCCCACTCTCCCTGTCTCATATCCCACTCTCCCTGTCTGATATCCCACTCTCCCTGTCCGACATCCCACTCTCCCTGCCCGATATCCCACTCTCCCTGTCTGATATCCCACTCTCCCTGTCTGATATCCCACTCTCCATGTCTGATATCCCACTCTACCTGTCTGATATCCCACTCTCCCTGTCTGATATCCCACTCTCCCTGTCCGATATCCCACTCTCCCTGTCTGATATCCCACTCTCCCTGTCTGATATCCCACTCTCCCTGTCTGATATCCCGCTCTCCCAGCCCGATATCCCACTCTCCCTGTCTGATATCCCACTCTCCCTGTCTGATATCCCACTCTCCCTGTCTGATATCCCACTCTCCCTGTCTGATATCCCACTCTCCCTGTCTGATATCCCACTCTCCCTGTCCGATATCCCACTCTCCCTGTCCGATATCCCACTCTCCCAGCCCGATATCCCACTCTCCCTCCGATATCCCACTCTCCCTGTCTGATATCCCGCTCTCCCAGCCCGATATCCCACTCTCCCTGTCTGATATCCCACTCTCCCAGTCTGATATCCCACTCTCCCTGTCTGATATCCCACTCTCCCTGTCTGATATCCCACTCTCCCAGTCTGATATCCCACTCTCCCTGTCTGATATCCCACTCTCCCTGTCTGATATCTAGGCGAGTGCTCCGACAGATGCCGGTGCTGGTTCTACGTGGTTTATTGTCACGTGTACTGCGGGTCAGTGAATAGTACTGTGCTGCGTAATGTCCAGACAGATCGTTCCATACATGAGAAACATAGGGTATGCATCAATACACAATGTAAATACATTATCACAGGCATCGGGTGTGCAGACGGAGTGCATTACTACTCAGTAGAGAAGATGTGTAGAGAGATCAGTTCAGTCAATAAGAGGGTCATTCAGGAGTCTGGTGACAGCGGGGAAGAAGCTGTTTTTGAGTCTGTTCATGCGTGTTCTCAGACTTCTGTATCTTCTGCCCGATGGAAGAAGTTAGAAAAGTGAGTCAGCCGGGTGGGAGGGGTCTTTGATTATGCTGCCCACTTTCCCCAGGCAGCGGGAGGTGTAGATGGAGTCAATGGATGGGAGGCAGGTTTGTGAGATGGACTGGGCGGTATTCACGACTCTCTGAAGTTTATTGCAGTCCTGGGCCGAGCAGTTGCCATACCAGGCTGTGATGCAGCCCAATAGGATGCTTTCTATGGTGCATCTGTAAAAGTTGGTAAGGGTTAGTGTGGACATGCCGAATTTCCTTAGTTTCCTGAGGAAGTATAGGCGCTGTTGTGCTTTCTTGGTGATAGCGTCGACGTGAGTGGACCAGGACAGATTTTTGGACATGTGCACCCCGAGGAATTTGAAACTGCTAACCATCTCCACCTCGGCCCCGTTGATGCTGACAGGGGTGTGCACAGTACTTTGCTTCCTGAAGTCAATGACCAGCTCTTTAGTTTTGCTGGCATTGAGGAAGAGATTGTTGTCGCTGCACCACTCCACTAGGTTCTCTAGCTTCCTCCTGTATTCTGACTCATCGTTATTCGAGATCCGGCCCACTATGGCCGTGTCATCAGCAAACTTGTAGATGGAGTTGGTGTTGAATTTTTCCACACAATCGGTTGTGTATAGGGAGTAGAGTAGGGGACAAAGTATATAGCCTCGCGGTGCCCCGGTATTGAGGCCTATCGTGTAGGATGATTGTGGTGGGTCAGAAAGTCGAGAATCCAGTTGCAGAGGGAGGAGCCAAGTTCTAGGGGCGCGATTCTCCGAAAATGCGGAGAGTCGTAAAGGCTGCCGTGAAACTGGCCGTGTTTCACGGCAGCCTCCGCGCCCCCTCCCGGGACCGATTCTCCCCCCCCCCTGGGCGGGGCTAGCAGCGGGGCCCCGCGAAGCACGGCATCGCAGTCTTAGCGACCGTCGCTAAGCCCGCGCGTCAAGCGTCAGGGCGGCTGACGCGCATGATGACGTCAGCCGCGCATACGCGGATTGGACGGCTCCAACCCGCGCATGCGCGGATGATGTCATCACGCATATGCGTCAAACCCGCGCATGCGCGGGCCGTCATGCCCCTCAGCCGCCCCGCGGACTGATCCTGCGGGGCGGAGGAGGAACAAAGAGTGCGCGGGTATCGGACCCGCTGCCCGCAATCGGTGGGCAGCGATCGCGGGCCCATGCCACCCTTGACACGGCTGTGGAGCGGCCGTGCCAATCGGTGCCATGGTTGTCCGGAACGGCACTTTGCGGCCGTTTTCACGAACGGTGAGAGCAGGTGTGTTTGCGTTCGTGAAAACGGCCGTAAAGGCCTGGGAACTCGGACCATCGGCCAGGGGAGAATCGCTGTTCGCCCTAAAAAACGGCGAGCAGCGATTCGTGTCGTGGGGCGGCCGTGGGGCGGGGGGGGAGAATAGCGGGAGGTCGGTAAAAATGTGGGGAAGGCCCTCCCGCTATTCTCCGACCCGTCGTGGGCAGCGGAGAATCGTGCCCCAGGTTTTGGAGTTTGGATATGAGCTTGGCCGGGGTTATGGTGTTGAAGGTGGAGCTGTAGTCAATGGATAGGAGCCTGAAGTAGGAGTCCTTGTTGTCGAGATGCTCCAGGGGTGAGTGTAGGGACAGGGAGATGGTGTCTGCTGTGGACTGGTTGTGGCGGTAATCGAATTACAGTTGATCTAAGCATTCTGGGATAATGGAGTTGATGCATCTCATGACCAACCTCTCGAAACACATCATTACGACTGAAGTCAGGGCCACGGGACGGTAGTCATTGAGGCGCATTGCCTGGTTCTTCTTTGGCACCGGTATGATGGTGGTCTTCTTGAAGCAGGTGGGGACCGTGGAACAGAGTAGGGATAGGTTGAAGGTGTCCGTGAACACACAAACCGATTGGTCCACGCAGGCTCTGAGTGCACGATTCGGGATTCCATCAGGACCCGTTGCTTTCTATTGGTTCACTTTCAAGAAGGCCGATCTGACTTCGGCGGCTGTGACGGTGGGTATGTGTGTGTCCCTGAGGCTGCTGGGGCAGTTGACAACAATTTGTTGGTTCCCTGCTCGAAACGAACATAGAATGCATTGAGTTCATCGGGGACAGGTGCGCTGCTGTCGGACATTATACTCGGCTTTGCTTTGTAGCCCGTTGTGGTGTTTAAGCCTTGCCACAATCTTGGCATCACTGATGATTTTTGCGGACATGCGCATAGCCGGCCTGCGCGTCCCCACAGCTGATGCACCCGACTCGCCTCCTGGAGTCGGCCTGCGCGTCCCCACAGCTGATGCACCCGACTCGCCTCCTGGAGTCGGCCTGCGCGTCCCCACAGCTGATGCACCCGACTCGCCTCCTGGAGCCGGCCTGCTTGCCTCACCTCATCAGCTCACAGCGCCGGCAACGCTAGCTCCGCCACCAGCGGCCACGAGGGCTTCCTGGGCGCCGCCATCTTGGGGTGCCGACCCCATGTGCGGGTCCTGGGCGCCGCCATCTTGGGGCCCTGACCTCACATGCGGATACTGGGCGCCGCCATCTTGGGGAACAGACCTCACATATGGATCCTGGCCACCGACTTCCAGATCTGCCACGCAAGGTCCCTCCAGCATGGAATCGGACAGCGACGACGGATTTTCTCCACGGCTCGCGGCCGTTCACCGCACATGTGGATCCTGGCCACCGACTTCCAGGTCTGCCACGCAAGGTCCCTCCAGCATCAACTCGGACGGCGACGACGGATTTTCTCCACGGCTCGCGGCCGTTCAACTCGACCAGTCTCATCCACGCACGCTCGCCAAAACGACTACGCTGATCCACCTCAACGGCCACAAGACGGACTGCCTGCTGGACTCCGGGAGCACGGAAAGCTTCGTTCACCCTGACACGGTAAGACGCTGCGCGCTCCCTGTCCATCCCGTAACACGCAAAATCGGTTTAGCCTCAGGTTCGCACTCCGTCCGCATCACCGGGTGCTGCATCGCGGACCTCACGGTCCAAGGGAAGGTTTTTAAAAATTATAAATTCCTTGTCCTCCCTGACCTTTGCGCACCGGCACTCCTAGGACTGGACTTCCAGTGCAACCTGCAGAGCTTGACCTTTCAATTCGGCGGCCCTATTCCCCCCCTCACTGACTGCAGCCTCCCGTCCCTCAAAGTGGACCCCCCTCTCTGTTTGCTAACCTCACCCCCGATTGCAAACCCGTCGCCACACGGAGCAGACGGTACAGCGCCCAGGACCGATCCTTCATCAGGTCCGAGGTCCAGAGGTTGCTGACGGAAGGGGTCATCGAGGGCAGCAACAGTCCCTGGATTTCTTGCATAGGTCAGGGTCACCGGTCTTGAAGCCCTCACACCCGGCTTTCAGTAGGAAGTCACTCTGCCGATTAAGCCATGGGGGAATGCACGCACTACCTCCTTTGGCACGCAATGTTCTACACATTTGCCAACGAAGTCTGTGACGGTGGTGGCACATTTGTTTAGGTTGGGCAGTGGGCTCTTAAATACAGACCTGTTCACTGACTCTGAGCAGTCACGTCGGATCTCTTCCATTGCCTCAGACCAGCATTGCACGGTCTCTCTTAACCAGATCTACCCGTTAAATTTCAGCCTGTATGCTGGGGGAAGGAGCACCGTCTTATGGGCCGATTTTCCGAAGTGGGGTCGGGGGATCGGAAGGCCCCCTTGTTGTTGGGGTAGCAGGTGGCCAAAGATGTTGGGGCCCCTATTGGGACAGGAGATGTGTTGGTGGAATTTTGGTAATGCATTCTTGAGGTGGCCTGGTTGAAATCCCTGGCCATGATGAACAAGGGGCGGGATTCTCTGACCCCCGCCCCCCCCTCCCCCCCTGCCGCCGAATTCTCCGGCGCCGGGGTTTTTGCGGGGGCGAGAATCGCGCCGGGCCGGTCGACGGCTGCTGGCAGCGCCCCCCCCCCCCCCCGCCCCCCGGCGATTCTCCGGCCCGCGATGGGCCGAGTGGCAGCCCGTTTTCGCCGGATCCCGCCGGGGTAAATCACAACAGGTCCTTACCGGCGGGACCTGACTCCACGGGCGACCTGCAGAGTCCTCGGGGTGGGGACAGGGGGGTTGCACGGAAGGATCTGGCCCCAGGGGGTTCCCCCACAGTGGCCTGGCCCGCGATCGGGGCCCACCGATCTGCGGGCAGGCCTGTGCCGTGGGGGGCACTCTTTCCCTCCGCACCGGCCGCCGTCAACCTCTGCCAGGGCCGGCGCGGAGAAGAACCCCCGCTCTGCGCATGCGCTGGGATGACACCAGCACACGCTACCGCTCCCGTGCATGCGCCAACCCGTGCCGGCAGAGGCCCTTCGCCGCCGGTTGGCGTGGCGTCAAACACCATGGCGCCTGTCTAGCCCCTGAAGGTGCGGAGGGTTCGGAGTGGCCCGCCCCGTCGCTTTGCGGATAATCCTGCCCAAGGCCTCGGTGAATTCTAGTTTCACCGTTATTTAGAGCGGTGTACAATTCCTGGAGCGCCTTCTTCATTTTAGCCTGGAGAGGGATGTAGATGTGCTGATGGCAGAAGTGAACTGCTGTGGAAGGTAGTACGGGCGGTACTTCAGAGTGGCCTCATTGTGCACCGTAGGAATGCTGAGGTCCTGTGGTTTGCTGCAGTGCATCGAGTGACACTTCAATGTGCAAAGCTTGTGATTTAGAGGCACGATTACTGCTCACTCTGCCACAGAGGAGCCCTTTCCTTCAAAGCAAAAAACCCATATCACTTCTATAAACCGCATTCGATATGCGTCAAACAATTTATGGTGTTTTTGTTTTAATTAACTAAGCGATTCGAAGGTGAAATTCCTTTCGTGGTAACCACGGGAATGTCAACGTTCCCAGGAAGCCAGCTTGAATGTTCGGGAGACTGGCAATTATTGTAAACAACAACAGGACCGTCTGGAAATGCCCAGCATGCCGAGCAGCACTTGCTGAGGGAGCGACATTTGGAATCGGTGATGATTCTGCTTTCTGGGATAAAGTGGGTAGAAACGTGGTGGGGGTTTTTTTTTTGCTGTGAAAAGTGGGGGAGGGGGAAACGGAAGGGAATGAAAAACAACGAGCAAGGTCAGGGATAGGGTAGAAGGGCAGGGGTGACTCAATCACAAAGGTGTCAGGGGGAGGAGAGTCGTCGAGTCACAGTTTGACAGCACAGAACGAGGCCCTTCGGCCCATCCCGTCTGTGCCAGCCATCAAAGCCCCTGGGCAAGATTCTCCCCTCGGGAGACTAAGTGCCGACGCCGGAGTGAAACCCGGAATGTTTCACTCCGGCGTCGGAGGCCGCTCCTCGCCCCCTATTCACCCACCACCAGGGGGCTAGGAGCGTCGCCGCGTCAATTTCACGCGCCGGGCTTTGGCACTGCGTAAAAGCGTCGCCGCCTAAATTACGCGGCCGGTGCCGCGTAAGTGACGTCACCCGCAGATGCGCAGGTTGGCCAGCACCAACCCGCGCATGCTCGGTTCCCTTCGTCCCCGCAAGACATGGAGGATTGATCTTGCGGGGTGGCGGAGGAAAAGAGTGGGTCCTTGAGAGACGCCGGCCCGCCGATCGGTGGGCACCGATCACGGGCCAGACCCCAACTGAGCGCCCCCCTGGTGCTTGATCCTCCCTCCCCCCTCCCCACGGCCCCACACGCAGCGTTCGCACGCTGTTCACGCCGGCAGCGACCAGGTGTGGTTGGCGCCGGCGTGAACCCGTCGGATCGGGCAGGCCGCTCGGCCCATCCGGGCCGGAGAATCGCGGCTCGCCTGCTACAAACGTCGAGCGGCGATTCTCCGAGGTGCCTGTCGTGAAACGCGGTACGCCGTTCTCGGGGGGGGGGGTGGGAGAATCGCGTGCGGGTGCCAGGGCGGCGTGGCGGGAATCGCCCGGCACTCCCGCGATTCTCCCACCCGGCGTGGGGGTCAGAGAATTGCGCCCCCTATCTATTCTAATCCCATTTCCCAGCACTTGCTCCGTAGCTGTGTGCGCTGTGGGGTTTCAAGTGCTCATCGAAATGCTTCTTAAAAGTTGGGAGGGTTCCGATCTCCACCACCCTTTCAGGAAGTGAGTTCCAGATTCCCAACACCCTCGGGGTGAAAAGGCTTTTCCCTCAATCCCCACTCAACCTCCTTAAATCGTAAATCAATGCCCCTGGTTGTTGGCCCCTCTACTAAGGGGAGAATTGCCATCCTGTCCACCCTATCCGGATCCCTCACAATTCTGTAGACCTCAATCCGGTCCCCCCTCAGCCAGGGAGAACAATCCCAGTCTACCCAGGGTGGCATGGTACCACAGTGCTTAGCACAGTTGCTTCACAGCTCCATGGTCCCAGGTTCGATTCCCGGCTTGGGCCTGTGCGGAGACTGCACGTCCTCCCCGTGTGTGCGTGGGTTTCCTCCGGGTGCTCAGGTTTCCTCCCACAGTCCAAAGATGTGCAGGTTAGGTGGGTTGGCCATGCTAAATTGCCCGTAGTGTCCAACAAAAGGTGAGCTGGGGTTACGGGGTGAGGGTGGAGGTGTGGGGATAGGGTGGAGGATAGTGGGCTTCTGTAGGGTGTTCTTTCCAACGGCCTGTGTTCTTCACTCAGAGGGGGGGGGGGTGAACCTGTGGAATTCTCGAGCTGCGGGAGGCCAAACCACGGAATATATTGAGGAAGAAAATAGATTTACAGACTCTAAACGTGTAAAGGGGTACGGGGAGGATGTGGGAGTGTGGTCCTGAGGTAGAGAATCAGCCATGATCATGTTGAATGGTCTAGCAGGCTCGAAGAGCCGAATGGCCTCCTGCTGCTCTGAATATCTTTGTGTCTCCGTTTCTAATAACAGACAACTCGGTCTGAAAGCAAAGGCAATCCAAACAAGATCTGAACCAGCGGCTGGCGAAAAGAAACGAAAGCAGAATCAAAATGGAGGACTGTGTTAATTCCCCATCGCTAATTGTCAAGCGGACATGAAGAGACAGCACTGGGTTTGACGATGAGGAATCACAAACGAAGCCCCCGTTTCTTCAGACTGCAGAGTTGCCGAGGGGCCAATCATACCTCCTCCACACGTTGCTGCCTGTCTTCCTTCCATCTTCTCTTCCCCTTTGGCTGTGGGCTCTCTTCGGGCTTGATGCTGTCGGCAAACTCCCCCTCTGTTTCCTCGCCCCCGTCCCGACCTCTTCCATTGCACAGGTCATCAGGGATACCACGGGCCGGGATTGTCTGCCGCGCGTTCTCCCCGCTATCGCTGCCCGAGGAGAATTTGGCCGCGCTGGTCACTGCCAACGGGATTCGCTACTCCGGGATCAGATAATCCGCCCCATACCTGGAGTACTGTGTACCGTGTCGGTCAACTTATTTCAGGGAAGGTGGCAATGTTTGGGGCTGGTTTAGCTCACTGGGCTAAATCGCTGGCTTTTAAAGCAGACCAAGCAGGCCAGCAGCACGGTTCGATTCCCGCACCAGCCTCCCCGGACAGGCGCCGGAATGTGGCGACTAGGGGCTTTTCACAGTAACTTCATTGAAGCCTACTCGTGACAATAAGCCATTTTCATTTTCATGTATTGGAAACAGTTCAGAGAGGGTTTACCAAATTAATACCTGGAATGAGAAAGGTGGTTGAGGTCAGGTTTGCACACGCTGGTGTTTGGGGTTCAGCGTGCCAAGAAACACCCCACTTTCCAACTCTCATCCGGGTAGATTGGGGAGCCTCAGAGGGGGAATTCCCCAACCAGCCGGCCCATAGTTTCCTATTCCGATCTCGCCAGAATTCCTCGGTGCTGTGGGAGATCGGGATGCCATTTAAAAATGGTGTCCCGATCTCTCGAGCCACCAACGCGACCTCTGAACCCAGCCCCCCACCCACCACACACACACTACACCCACGCAGGGCACCAGCACCCAGCCCGATCACCGCTGCACAAAGAAGTCAGCTTGGCACCAGCCCACCAGCTGGCAGTACCACCTGGGCACCTTGGCAGTGCCAGGCTGGCACCCAGATGGCACTGCCAGGGTGCCAGGACATGCAGGTGGCATCAGCAATATCAGTGTATCACCCTTCCCAAAGTGTATAGACCTGGGGGCCTTCAATCCCCCTGGGAGACCCCCATGAGTGGCGTCCAATCCGGTCCTCCTTTCTGGAGTCCTGTACCAAACATTACTGGCCTGAGTCTCCAAGGCAAGTTAGATCCCACTCCTTGGGGAGATACTGGGGGTGCATATTACAATGAGACTAGCTACCTCACTCCAATATGCAGATTTGCCAAAAACTAATCAGGGCGGGGTTCACATCACGACTTCTCACAAGAGGGCGTTGGATCTCACGATACTGGGAGCCAGCGTAATTCCTAACGCACTCAGGATTATTTAGCAAATATCGTCCAATTGCAAGTTATATACATTCGATCTCACCACCCTGACTTGGAACCATGGGCTGGACAGCCTCAGGGTCAGACATTCTGGCCCCTACAGGGGGCCAGCACAGCACGGGGGCGGCCCAGGCCGCTCCAGCTGCTGATCCCGGGGTCAGATGGGTGTCGTGAGGTCCGCGCATGCGCAGTGGGACCGGCGCGATATCTGCGCAGGCGCAGTGGCTCCCTTCTCAGCGCCCGCCCGGATGCAACATGGCGCAGGGCTACAGGGGCTGGCGCGGAACAAGGGAGGCCCCCAGCCAGAGAGACCGGCCTGCCGATCGGTGGGCCCCGAACGCGGGCCAGGCCACAGCGGAGCCCCCCCCTCCCCACCGGGGTCGGACACCCCCTCACCCCCTCACAGGCCGCCCCCAGATACCTTCCACGCCGAGGTCCTGCTGGGCGATCCCGGGCGGAGAACGCCGATGGGGGGGGTCCCTGTAGAGTGGCCACCGACCAGCGATGCTCTCCGGAGAATAGCGTCCCGGCGTCGGGGAGGCGTGGGGCGATGTGCGCCAGTCGAAGCGATTCTCCAGCCCGGCCCCGGGGTGGGAGATTCCCGCCCATCAGGCGTTCCTTCACCTCCGCAGAGTCAGGATCATGGAACTCCCTCCCTAACAGCACAGTGGGTGTACCTACACCTCAGGGACTGCAGCGGTTCAAGAAGTCGCCACCGACTCAAGGGGCAGTTCGGGATGGGGAATAAATGCTGGCTACGCCGGCGACGCACACATCCCGTGAACAATTGACCACATGGCAAAAACGGTGCACTAGAATGTGAGGGGGTTCCCAGCTTAATAAATCCATGTTAACCTAAATTACCTGTGTGTCCTCCAATTCACACAGGGGTGGACTGATGGGGGATTTTGGGGAAAGGTCAGAGGTCAGTACAGGGGCTGCGTTACAATGGTTCAGACAGTTTGTTCGGGGAGGATATTAGTCTCAAGTTGTGCCACAGTGGGTTGAAGGGGAATTTTCAATTTAGCTTTCGGCTGACAAACATCCTCTGCCCAAACTGACACTTAGTCCCTTTCTTGCATCATGTCTGTGCCCGCTGTCACTACGGATTCATTCCCAAACAACCATTAGAAAATCAGCCCTGTTTTCATATCTCACCATAGCTTTGATCTTCCTGAAGCCCCTACAACCCTCCCTATCTCTGTAACCTCCTCCAGCCCCTACAACCCTCCCTATCTCTGTAACCTCCTCCAGCCACTACAACCCTCCCTATCTATGTAACCTCCTCCAGCCCCTACAACCATCCCTATCTCTGTAACCTCCTCCAGATACTACAACCCTCACTATCTCTGTATCATCCTCCAACCCCGACAACCCTCCTATCTCTCTAACCTCCTCCAGCCCTACACACCTCCCTATCTCTGTAACCTCCTCCAGCCCCTACAACCCTCCCTATCTCTGTAACCTCCTCCAGCCCCTACAACCCTCCCTATCTCTGTAACCTCCTCCAGCCCCTACAACCCTCCAATCTCTGTAACCTCCTCCAGCCCCTACAAACCCTCCCTATCTCTGTAACCTCCTCCAGCCCCTACAACCCTCCCTATCTCTGTAACCTCCTCCAGCCACTACAACCCTCCCTATCTATGTAACCTCCTCCAGCCCCTACAACCATCCCTATCTCTGTAACCTCCTCCAGATACTACAACCCTCACTATCTCTGTATCATCCTCCAACCCCGACAACCCTCCCTATCTCTGTAACCTCCTCCAGCCCCTACACACCTCCCTATCTCTGTAAACCTCCTCCAGCCCCTACAACCCTCCCTATCTCTGTAACCTCCTCCAGCCCCTACAACCTCCCAATCTCTGTAAACTTCTCCAGCCCCTACAACCCCCCTATCTCTGTAACCTCCTCCAGCCCCTACAACCCTCCCTATCTGTAACCTCCTCCAGCCCCTACAACCCTCCCTATCTCTGTAACATCCTCCAGCCCCTACAAACCTCCCTATCTCTGTAACCTCCTCCAGCCCCTACAACCCTCCCTATCTGTAACATCCTCCAGCCCCTACAAACCTCCCTATCTCTGTAACCTCCTCCAGCCCCTACAACCCTCCCTATCTGTAACCTCCTCCAGCCCCTACAACCCTCCCTATCTCTGTAACCTCCTCCAGCCCCTACAACCCTCCCTATCTCTGTAACCTCCTCCAGCCCCTACAAACCTCCCTATCCTGTAACCTCCTCCAGCCCCTACAGCCCTCCCTATCTCTGTAACCTCCTCCAACCCCTACACCCCTCCCTATCTCTGTAACCTCCCCCAGCCCCTACAACCCTCCCTATCTCTGTACCCCCTCCAGCCCCTACAACCCTCCCAATCTCTGTAACCTCCTCCAGCCCTACAACCCACCCTATCTCTGTAACCTCCTCCAGCCCCTACAACCCTCCCTATCTCTAACCTCCTCCAGCCCCTACACCCCTCCCTATTGCTGTAACCTCCTCCAGCCCCTACAACCCTCCCAATCTCTGCAACCACCTCCAGCCCCTACAACCCTCCCTATCTCTGTAACCTCCTCCAGCCGCTACAATCCTCCCTATCACTGTGACATCCTCCAGCCCCTACAACCCTCCCTATCTCTGTAACCTCCTCCAGCCCCTACAACCCTCCCAATCTCTGTAACCTCCTCCAGCCCTACAACCCTTCCTATCTCTGTAACCACCTCCAGCCCTACAACAAACCCTATCTCTGTAACCTCCTCCAGAACCTACACCCCTCCCTATCTCTGTAACCTCCTCCAGCCCCTACAACCCTCCCTATCTCTGTAACCTTCTCCAGCCCCTACAACCCTCCCTATCTCTGTAACCTCCTCCAGCCCCTACACCCTCCCTATATCTATAACCTGCTCCAGCCCCTACAACCCTCCCAATCTCTGTAACCTCCTCCAGCCCCTACAACCCTCCCTATCTATGTAACCTTCTCCAGCCCCTACAACCCTCCCTTTTTCTGTAACGTTCTCCAGTTCCCATCGAGTCTGAACGGACCCTCCGACAGAGCATCCTACCCAGGCCCACTCCTCCGCCCTATCGACATTAAACCCACCAAACCGGCACATTTGTGGACACTAAGGGCAATTTGGCATGGCCAATCCACCTAACCAGCACATCTATGGACTGTGGGAGGAAACCGGAGCCCCCGGAGGAAACCCACGCACACACGGGGAGAACATGGAGAGTCCGCACAGACTGTCACCGGAGGCCGGGATGGTACCCGGGTCCCTGGAGTTGGGAGGCAGCAGTGCTAATCACAGTGCTGCTGTAAAATGTCTTACGACGTTTTCCAAAGTTTAAGCCATTGGTGAAGATTTCTGACGCCTTGTCCGAAAAGCCAGCGATTCAGCCCAGTGTGCTAAATCACCAATGGAGTGCAGCCCCATCAGTCTTTGGAAGTAGAGCAGGGAATTATCTGTGGGGGGGGGGGGGGGTCAGGAGTTTTTGGGGGGATGGAGGAAGATCTCTCTCCCCGCCAGCCGAAAACATCCCCGTCGATTCTGACTGCCCCCACAGCCATTTCAGGCTCGAGTGAGCTACAGGCCCGACTTCTGCCCCTCACCCACCTCAGAGGGCTGCCGGCCAATCCGATGCACCGAAAGCTCTACGGATTCCCCCCACCCCCAGAAGCCACAGTGAAGGAAAGATAGACTGACACTGGTGGCAGTGCAGAGAAGGTTCACTGAGTGACCCTGGGTAGGGAGGGATTTCCTTATGAGGGGAGGTTGAGTAGGCCGGGCCTGTCCTCATTGGAGTTTGGAACAATGAGAGGCGACGTTATTGAGACAGATAGGATTGTCAGGGGGCTCGGCAGGGGAGATTCTGAGAGGATGTTTCCCCGTGTGGGAGAGTCTGGGAGCAGAGGGCAGAATCTCAGAGTGAGGGGAGATTCTGAGAGGATGTTACCCCCGTGTGGGAGAGTCTGGGAGTAGAGGACAGAATCTCAGAGTGAGGGGAGATTCTGAGAGGATGTTTCCCCGTGTGGGAGAGTCTGGGAGCAGAGGGCAGAATCTCAGAGTGAGGGGAGAGTCTGAGAGGATGTTTCCCCGTGTGGGAGAGTCTGGGCCCAGAGGACAGAATCTCAGAGTGAGGGGAGATTCTGAGAGGATGTTTCCCCGTGTGGGAGAGTCTGGGAGCAGAGGACAGAATCTCAGAGTGAGGGGAGATTCTGAGAGGATGTTTCCCCATGTGGGAGAGTCTGGGAGCAGAGGGCAGAATCCAGAGTGAGGGGAGATTCTGAGGGGATGTGTCCCCGTGTGGGAGAGTCTGGGCCCAGAGGGCAGAATCTCAGAGTGAGGGGAGATTCTGAGACGATGTTTCCCCGTGTGGGAGAGTCTGGGAGCAGAGGGCAGAATCTCAGAGTGAGGGGAGATTCTGAGAGAATGTTTCCCCGTGTGGGAGAGTCTGGGAGCAGAGGGCAGAATCTCAGAGTGAGGGGAGATTCTGAGAGGATGTTTCCCCGTGTGGGAGAGTCTGGGAGCAGAGGACAGAATCTCAGAGTGAGCGGAGATTCTGAGAAGATGTTTCCCCGTGTGGGAGAGTCTGGGAGCAGAGGGCAGAATCTCAGAGTGAGGGGTCGCCCATTTCAGGCAGAGATGAGGAGGAATTTCTTCTCTCAGAGGGGAGTGAATGTGTCCAATTCTTTTTTTAAAATAAATTTCGAGTATCCAATTCATTTTTTTCCAATTAAGGGGCAGTTTAGCGTGGCCAATCCACCTACTCTGCACATCTTTGGGTTGTGGGGGCGAAACCCACGCAGACACGGGGAGAACGTGCAAACTCCACCCGGGCAGTGACCCAGGGCTGGGATCGAACCCGGGTCCTCGTTGTTGACGCAGGTTTTCGAGGTTTGACCCGACCGGTAGTAAGGGCAGGAGAAAGGAGAGAGAAATTGCAAGGAGCATAAGACCGACGACACTTTTCCCACTTCCTCCTCTCCGCCCCCCCCCCCCCCCCAATCTCCCGCCTCCACATTCCCTCACGGTCCAGATCTAACGTGGTGCTTGGCAGATTCCCAGGTTTCCTGGGCTAACCCCAGGCTCCTCCGCTCAGAGCTTCGGGAGAGGTCGCTGGAGGTCACCACCGGCGGGCAACGTTAACAAAAAAAATGGGAGATGCTTTGATGAAGATTAAGGCTTGCAAGCAGAGAAAATAACAAGCTGGTTTGTCTCGACACAGGAAGTCTGGCTGGTTCATCTACGTTTTTTTTAAATTTCTGCTCCTCTCGCTGCTCTGCAAGATTGAGTTGAAGCAGCGTTTGCGTGCAGACCCAGACCGGTGACAATGCTTTCGCAGTCCCACATACCACACCGACAGTCGTTGCAAACATCCCTTGCAGGCGAGCAAATGCAACTCTTTCACCAAAGCACAAACGCCTCTTCCGATCCCAATTGCAAGCAACGTTCCGCGGCAAAGTCGACCGAGTGGAGGGAAATTAACCGCGAACGGACAAATTGGGAGCTAGAGCCGGCCACTTGGCCCATTTAACGGGAGCGTGCCGGAACGCACTTGTAGTCGCAACCTCACATTCCGCCCCCCCCCCCCCCTAACCTCCCCATTAGCCCCCCCCCCCCCAAACCTCCCCATTAATCAAGAATCTCTTGGCCTTAAAAATATTTGCTCCCGTTGCCTTTTGAGTCCCAGACTCAGGACCCTTCAAGAGAAAATATTCTCCTCATCTCCGTCTGAAATGGGCGACCCCCTTATTTTTAAACAGTGACCCGCTCCCCAGTTCTAGATTCTCCCACAAGAGGAAACAGCCTCTCCACATCCAATCCTGGACAACTTTGGCCCCCCCCCCCCCCCCAACCATCCTTCAATTGCACCCTTCCACCATTGGCAGGCGTCTTTGCAGATGCCTGCTCTCCGGGCTCCCTCAACCTCGCTCCAACACCATCGCCACTTTACCTCTCTCCTGCTTTAAGATGCCCCTTGAATGCTACCCCTTTCTGACCAATGGCTCGGAGCGATGGGAATTTACTTGTGGCTCGGAAAGTGACCGCTCGTCCCATCGTGTCCATGCCAGCCTACGCCTAACCAAGTGGCCTCTCCTCGCCTTCCTGCTCTTGCCCTGAACCTGTGCCTCCTCTCAGTGAATGCTGAGCTCCAAAGATAACTGCGCCAATAAGACGAGAGGAAAAATCCTTGACTTCATTATTCTCAGCAGCGATCACCTCTCCATCAACTCACCCATTGCATCCCCTTTGTGTACATGGAGCTGTCTATTTAAACATAAGTGAAATTTAATAAACAATAAAAACATTTAAAACACCAATTCTAACTCAAATGCTGGGAAATGTAACTCATTCCTAACAATGAACACCTCAACCAGAAGGAACTAGGACCATCCAACCTGCTGTACCGACGCCCCTTATTGTTTATACACTTCAGTTAGATCACCCCCTCAGCCTTCACTATTCCAGACAATCGAAGCCAATCGAATCTTCCCTTGCAACTAAAGTTCCCCAGTCCTAGCACAGACAGGATGGACTGAAGGGCCACTTTCTGTGCTGTAAAACTCTATGGCTTCGAGCCACAGTGTGTTAAGATATATTTAGAAAATGTATAATGTGTATATGATGTAATGGAGATGAATTGCATGTCTGGGCAGATATAAGACTAAGGGAAGTGAAATAATATATTTTTTTAAAAGGGCAGCACGGTAGCATGGTGGTTAGCATAAATGCTTCACAGCTCCAGGGTCCCAGGTTCGATTCCCGGCTGGGTCACTGTCTGTGCGGAGTCTGCACGTCCTCCCCGTGTGTGCGTGGGTTTCCTCCGGGTGCTCCGGTTTCCTCCCACAGTCCAAGATGTGCGGGTTAGGTGATTGGCCATGCTAAATTGCCCGTAGTGTCCTATAAAAGTAAGGTTAATTGGGGGGGGGGGGGGGTTGTTGGGTTACGGGTATAGGGGTGGATACGTGGGTTTGAGTAGGGTGATCATTGCTCGGCACAACATCGAGGGCCGAAGGGCCTGTCTGTGCTGTACTGTTCTATGTTCTATGTATGGCTCTGTAAACCTCAGTGGTGTAATGGTATTTGTCACTGGACTGGTGATCTGGAAACCCAAGGTAAAGTTCTGGGGACTGCGGTTCGAATCCCATCAAGGCAGATGACAAAATTTGAATTCAAGAAAAATCTGCAAATTAAAAGTCAAATGATGACTATTGTCAATTGTCGTGAAAACGCATCTGGTTCAGTAATGTCCCTTTCGGGTAGGAAATCTGTCGTCCTTACCTGGTCTGGTTACATGTGACTCCAGACCCACAGCAATGTGGTTGACTCTTATCTCCCCCTTCAAGGGCAATATGGGATGGGCAATAAATACTGGCACAGACTGCGTTGCACACGTCCCATTGACGAATAAATTATTAAAAAGGGACCTGATTGGGTCTATACGTGATGGGCGTCACAGTGGCACAGTGGTTAGCACTGCCTGCCTCACAGCGCCAGGGACCCGGGTTCAATTCCAGCCGCTGGGTCACTGTCTGTGCGGAATCTGCACGTTCTCCCCGTGTGTGCGTGGGTTTCCTCCGGGTGCTCCGGTTTCCTCCCACAGTCCAAAGATGTGCAGGTTGGGTGGATTGGCCACGATAAATTACCCCTTAGTGTCCAACGGTTAAGTTGGGGTTAGAGGGCAGCACGGTGGCGCAGTGGGTTAGCCCTGTTGCCTCACGGCGCCGAGGTCCCAGGTTCGATCCCGGCCCTGGGTCACTGTCCGTGTGGGGTTTGCACATTCTCCCGTGCCTGCGTGGGTCTCACCCCCACAACCCAAAGATGTGCAGGGTAGGTGGATTGACCACGTTGAATTGTCCCTTAACTGAAAAAATGAATGGCCCTCTAAATTTATAAAAAATAAACAAAAATAAAAATGTAAAAAGTGGGGTTCAGGGATGGGGTGGAATCGTGGACCTGGGTAGGGCACTTTTTCAGAGGGTCGATGCAGGCTCGCTGGGTCAAATAGCCTGTTTCTGCACTGCAGGGATTCATAGATTATCATAGAATTTACAGTGCAGAAGGAGGCCATTCAGCCCATTGAGTCTGCACCAGCTCTTGGAAAGAGCACCCCACCCAAGGTCAACACCTCCACCCTATCCCCATAACCCAGTAACTCCACCCAACACTAAGGGCAATTTTGGACACTCAGGGCAATTTACCATGGCCAATCCACCTAACCTGCACATCTTTGGACTGTGGGAGGAAACCGGAGCACCCGGAGGAAACCCACGCACACACGGGGAGGATGTGCAGACTCCGCACAGACAGTGACCCAAGCTGGAATCGAACCTGGGACCCTGGAGCTGTGAAGCGATTGTGCTATCCACAATGCTACCGTGCTGATTGGTTGCAATACATTTTGCAATTATTTTATTTATTAAAAAGGATGCAAGTGCCATTAGTAAGATCAACATTTATTACTTCTCCATAATTGCCCTTGGGAAGATGGGAGCAGCCAGCTTAATATTAAAATATTAAAACATGCTGCTGTGCAGAGAGACCTGGGTGTGCTCGTGCATGAGTCACAGAAAGTTGGTTTACAGGTGCAACAGGTGATTAAGAAGTCGAATGGAATTTTGTCCTTCATTGCTAGAGGGATGGAGTTTAAGACTAGAGAGGTTATGCTGCAATTGTATAAGGTGTTAGTGAGGCTACATCTGGAGTATTGTGTTCAGTTTTGGTCTCCTTACTTGAGAAAGGACGTACTGGCACTGGAGGGTGTGCAGAGGAGATTCACTAGGTTAATCCCAGAGTTGATGGGGTTGGATTATGAGGAGAGGTTGAGTAGACTGGGACTGTACTCATTGGAATTTAGAAGGATGAGGGGCGATCTTATAGGGACATATAAAATTATGAAGGGAATAGATAGGATAGATGCGGGCAGGTTGTTTCCACTGGCGGATGAAAGCAGAACTAGGGGGCATAGCCTCAAAATAAGGGTAAGTAGATTTAGGACTGAGTTTAGGAGGAACTTCTTCACCCAAAGGGTTGTGAATCTAGGGAATTCCTTGCCCAGTGAAGCAGTGAGGCTCCTTCATTAAATGTTTTAAGATAAAGATAGATAGTTTTTGAAGAATAAAGGGATTAAGGGTTATGGTGTTCGGGCCGGAAAGTGGAGCTGAGTCCACAAAAGATCAGCCATCATCTAATTGAATGGCGGAGCAGGCTTGAGGGGCCAGACGGCCGACTCCTGCTCCTAGTTCTTATGTTCTTAATACCCGAGTGTATCGCACGGCCAATTCAGAGGGGCAGTTAAAGAGTTAATCGTATTGCTGTGGGTCTGGAGCCACATGGAGGACCAGGCCACGGTGAGGATGGCAGGTTCCCTTCCTTAGAGGATGTCACTGAAGCTGGTGTCATTTTACAAGAATCTGGTTTGATTCACCATCACCAACACTGATAAAAGATTTTTTGTTTGAATTCAGGATTCATTTCCTCAGTCGAATTTAACTGGTGCCCCCAGCCCACCCCCCTCTCCACCCCGCTCCCCACATCCCCCCCCCCCCCCCCCCCTCTCCCACCGGCCCGCCTTCCTTGAACTCACGTCCCCAGGCCATTTGTACAGGCCTCTGACTCACAGAGGCCTGCACAGTAAGATATCCCACATATATTATTCATTGCGATAACTCATCAAATGTTTCACTATTTTATTTTACATCATTTATTTATATATATATTACAGAGGTAGATTTTGTAATATTTAGGATGAATCCACAATATCTGTGTTTATCACAGACCTAGATTATATATGATGTGGAGGTGCTGGCGTTGGACTGGGGTGAGCACATTCAGAACTCTTACAACACCAGGTAAAGTCCTGTTGGACTTTAACCTGGTGTTGTAAGACTTCTTACTAGATTATATAGTCTTAGATTTCAATATCATTTATTCTGATTATTGAATAATATGTGCTGACGTGTGTAATTATTGAATTTTAGAGCATTTCTGTAAATATTATACACATGATAATATCATTTTAAATTATATGTACAATATTGTACTCATACGTTATATATTAAACAGTGACATTTCTCTGCATGTGCAATTATTACTTCGAATATTTAATTGTACATTATATTAATACATCTTTTATTCGTGCTTGTACATCTTAGATCTAGTCTGTATTTTTGAAATAGAATTCTACGGGCGGCGTGGTGGCGCAGTGGTTAGCACTGCCGCCCCACGGCACCGAGGACCCGGGTTCGATCCCGGCCCAGGGTCATTGTCCGTGGGGAGTTTGCTTGCCTGCCTGGGTCTCACCCGCACAATCCAAAGGGTAGGTGGATTGCCACGCTAAACTGCCCCTTAATTGGAAAAATTGAAACAAAATTAAGAAATATAATTCTAACTTTTCATTATTTTAGATATAATATTTGATATTATATTTGATATTATACGATCAAACATGCATTAGATCAGTACATACTGTAATACTTACCAGGAAACATATTATTTACTACACTGCTTATGCTTCACCCGTTGTCTGTCTATGTATTTACATTGTGTATCTATCGTGTGGCCAATGTTTTTCATGTACAGAATTGTGTGTCTAGACTGTACGCAGAACAATACTTTTCACTGTACCTTGGTACATCTGACAATAAATCAAAATCCAAATCTAATTTGGACAGAACAGTTCGATGTACCAATGTGATTTATTGTGTCAAATATTATGCCACTAAAAAGTTGAATGTTTCATAAATTGGATCACCTTGGACATGGCATATAATCGGATATTGAATGGTTAATTATCATAGCTCTAGATATCGCAATATTCCATTATTCTGTGTTCAGATTTGATACATTTACCGATGTATTTGCTCACATTGATGCAGTAGGAATGATTCAATTCATGTTTCACAAAATCAATTCGAGGTAATTGTGTATATCATCAGATCGGGTGCCGTTCAAGCCACTGCATCATTAGAAATGAGTTAACTCTTTGCTAAGTTTCATATTCCACACGGTAGTCAACTACTTTCTAAAATTTCACTAGTCAGGTGGATCATGTAAATTATGGTTTATCCTTAGATACTGTGACGCTGGATTAATTATTTATGAGTGTATATTGCCGTATTTAATTGTTTGTTGTCAGTGTTTATACATTATTTAAATAATGTCTCAGAAAATCTTTCATTAATTATTATATTCGATACTTTAAGATATTTTCTAAAAAAAAAATCTTTCGTTAGCCTTTATTTTTATACATTATTTAAGCATCTTCTTAAAAACTTTTAATTACTTGGTTATTTGCTGTTTTCTACATTAAGCATTTTCTAAAATGTTTGCATGTTATTTATTTTAGCGTTATATCTTATTTAAGCACTTTCAAAAAATATTTGCATTGTTTGTTTATTTTTGGTGTTTATGTTATTCAAACATTTTCTGCAAAAATCTTTCAAACATTATTTATTTTGATGTTTTATTCATTGTTTAAGTATTTTCTAAAATGTTTGCATTTTGTTCATTTTTGCTTGATATCTTATTTCAGCATTTTGTAAAATGTTTGCATTGTTTCTTTATTTTTGCTTTATTTAAAAATGTTCTCAACAAAATCATTGTTATTTTGATGTTGTATTCATTATTTAAGTATCTTCTTCAGCAATTCATTGATTGTTTTGAAGGTTTAAGCATTATTTAAGCATATTCTAAAATAAAACTTTCATTAATTATTCTTTTCTACGTTTGCAGGTTTAAAAATATTTTTTACAACATCTTCCACTAATTCTCACATGCTCACCTAACTGCGTTGTTTAATTAATAATCAATCTTACTGTATATTGAGATATTTAATTATTCTATTCTAGTTCCCTGTATTAGGTAAATAGTTTTCTGAATTTCATATTATTCATTGGGACACGCTGACATAATTAGATGCTCATTTGTTAATGTAAGCCTACTTGTAACACGAATAAAGATTATTATTTTAATTGGGCTTCAAGATCAGATATTGCCTCAGTCGACACGATGAGAATTTGATTTGCCGTGCGATTACAGACTGGGGTCGCTCAATCTGCATTTTGTAAATGGTAAAGCATTGCATTTGCAAAGGCACGCTTCAATCTGCTCCGTTGCAATGTTCTGATGTGCTCCAGCTCTACGGGGGATTCGAAGTGCAAACGTTTCACACTGTCACACAGTCGGATATTTCCATATTGGGTTAAATGTGGTACGTGGGGACCCTTGTAAATGTGTTAGTTTGGTCTGTCAGCAGATGCAATGAGCAGATTAATTGCAGGGGTGGGCGATCAAATTGGGATTTCCACATTGGTTTCATCAGAGTCGACTTGCCAGCATGCTGGTAATGGGTGCTTCATACATATAAATTAGTGTTTCAAACGATAAAATGAAACACGGGTTAAAAGCATCCATCAATCTCACAGTGGCGATTGTCCCTTGTTAATCCTGTCCCTATTAAACACAGCACATCACTGGGATGTGACTGCTCCAGTGACCCGGCTCTCCTCAGTTACTGACCAGGCAATGTTTCCAAGGTGAATTTTAAATACCTGGTTGCCCGCACTCACGCTCCTGATTTAAAAAAAAAACACAATCTGACCCAGTTGGCACATTGCAAAATTGAAAATTAACAAGAAACAAAAAAAGAACAAGTTGAAACTCGTTCAGCCAGAGAACAGGAAACCTGGTCGGCTGAAGGAGACGGCAATGTGGGCTACACTTTTGTCGCAATAGAAATCTCTCAGCCCACACACCCCTGGTCCCTTGATGCCCTCGATCTGAGTCTCATCCCCCAACCTCACCCATCAATGCAACTCAGTGGCCCAAAGACCTTGCAAGGTCACTTGACCAGGAATCCATCTCGCTCGGCCTTAACAATATTCAGAGATTCTGCTCCCGCTGCCTTTTCGTAGAATCAGAGAATCCACAGTGCAGAAGGAGGCCATTCGGCCCATCGAGCCTGCACCGGCTCTTGGAAAGAGAACCCTACTTGAGGAAGAGAGAGTTGCAGAGAGTCGGCACCCTCTGAGGGAAGAAAATTCTCCTCATCTCCGTCTGAAATGGGCCACCCCTACAAGAGGAAACGCCCTCTCCACCTCCCACCCGTCAATACCCCCTCAGGATATTAAAGGTTTCGATCGAGTTGCCTCTCGAACTTCTAAACTCCAGCGGATACAAGTCTAACTTCTCCAACCTTTCCTCATCAGACAACCCGCCCATTCCTAGTGTTAGTCTAGTCTTCTTTGACGAGCTGGGATTGAGCCAGTTAACCGGTGTGTCCCTTGCCTCTCATTCACCTCAGGAAGGAGCAGTGCTCCGAAAGCTAGTTTTGAAAACAAACCTGTTGGACTTTAACCTGGTGTTGTAAGACTTCTTGCTGTGCTGACCCCAGTCCAACGCCGGCATCTCTACATCATAGAGTTTGGAAGAACGAGGTATACAGGACACTAAAAGGTATGGATAAAGTTGACGTAGACCTGATGCTTCCTCCTGTGGGCAGATTGTGGAATGAGGTGTCTTAATCTCAAAATAAAGGGAGCAAATTTAAAACAGAGTTCAGAAAAATGACTTCTCCAAAGGGTTGTGAATCTGGAATTGGCTACCCCAGAATGCGGTGGATGCTGGGACAGTGGGTATATTTAAGGGGGGGTTAGACGTTTATTGGTGATGGGTTGAAGGGATACGGAGAGCGGGCAGCACGGTGGAGTTGAGGCCAGTATGGGAACAGCCGGGGCAGCACGGTGGCGCAGTGGTTAGCACTGCGGCGCTGAGGACCCGGGTTCGAATCCCAGCCCTGGGTCACTGTCCGTGTGGAGTTTGCACATTCTCCCCATGTCTGCGTGGGTTTTGCCCCCACAACCCAAAGATGTGCTGGTGAGATGGATTGGCCATGCTAAATTGCCCCTTAATTGGGGAAAAAAAATAACTGGGTACTCTAAATTTTTTTTAAAAGGATGAGATCAGCCATGATCGAATGGCGGAGCAGTCTTGATGGGCTGAATGGCCTAATTCTGCTCCTTTATCTCATGACAGCAAGAAGACATTCAACCTCAAAGCAATATAATTGAACCGCAGAGAGGTTGGTCAATCTCAGTACTGACCCTCTGACAGTGCAGCACTCCCTCAGCACTGACCCTCTGACAGTGCGGCACTCCCTCAGTACTGACCCTCTGACAGTGCAGCACTCCCTCAGTACTGACCCTCTGACAGTGCAGCACCCTCATTACTGACCCTCTGACAGTGCAGCACTCCCTCAGCACTGACCCTCTGACAGTGCGGCACTCCCTCAGAACTGACCCTCTGACAGTGCAGCACTCCCTCAGTACTGACCCTCTGACAGTGCAGCACTCCCTCAGTACTGACCCTCTGACAGTGCAGCACTCCCTCAGTACTGACCCTCTGACAGTGCAGCGCTCCCTCAGTACTGACCCTCTGACAGTGCAGCATCCCCTCAGTACTGAGGGTGGGGGGTAATGTGCTGACTATGCCGAATTGAAACCTGTATTGAAAGTTGCGAGAGACAAAGACCGAGTTGATGGAGATGAAAAACTACCTCCGCTGCCCTGTCGCTCACACCCTGAGGGTGTAGTTTCAAAATGACTGGCAAAGATCTGGAGGGGGTAGGAGGGGAATCGTTCAGAATTGTCAGGACCTTCATTACTCAAATACTGAAGGCTACGTGTGAACCAGATAGGTTGTTGACAGCACACTGACAATTCGAAAGTCACGATGACTAACTCTCACTCCTCCATCGCAGATTTAGTCATTCAAATTCCCCAAGGCAAGTGGTTGGTGCTGAATTTCTGGGACTGCTTTTCATTGCTGCTGACAAGCATGTTGTCGGTGGGAAGGGCGGGGGCTCAGGGGGAGGGGAGCGCGTCCTGATGTGTGGGATGGGAATTGGGATGGGCGGGGGGGGGGGCAATGTAAAACGGGCAGGTGCGTGGTGGAAACTCCCCCCCCCCCCCCACAATAGCAGGGTAGGTGGGCAGGAGCTGAGATCAGCCGCTCGCCACCCACCACCCCTGGAAATGAATAACTGAAGGTCAATTGCTCACGAGCTGATCCGTCGTGATATTACGTCACCCGCTCCCACAACCTTGGGCGGGGCAGCACGGTCGCACCAGTGGTTAGCACAATTGCTTCACAGCGCCAGGAGTCCCAGGTTCGATTCCCGGCTTGGGTCAATGTCTGTGCGGAGTCTGCACGTCCTCCCCGTGTCTGCGTGGGTTTCCTCCGGGTGCTCCGGTTTCCTCCCCCAGTCACAAAGATGTGCAGGTTAGGTGGATTGGCCGTGATAAATTGCCCTTAGTGTCCAAAATTACCCTCAGTGTTGGGTGGGGTTACTGGGTTATGGGGATAGGGTGGAGGCGTGGGCTTGGGTAGGGTGCTCTTTCCAAGAGCCAGTGCAGACTTGATGGGCCAAATGTCCTCCTTCTGCACTGTAAATTCTATGATTCTATGATTATCACATCAGATCAGTCATAATCTCATTGACTGACGGAACAGACTCAATGGGCCGAATGGCCTCTTTCTCCTCCTACGTCTTATAGTCTAGTGCAGGTCACATGTGAACCAGAAAAGTTTGTGCGAACCGATTTCCTCTCCTATCGGGAGAATTAGCCAACTAGCTGGGGTTTGTGCTGCAGTCTGGCATTTTTCATAGATCATAGAGCAGGGAATTTATAGTGCAGAAGGAGGCCATTCGGCCCTTCGAGTCAGCACCGGCCCTTGGGAAGAGCACCCCGCTTAATCCCGCGCCTCCATCCTATCCCCGTAACCCAGTGACCCCATCTAACCTTTGGACACCGAGGAGAATTATCACAGCCAGTCCACCTGACTTACGCACCTTTGTGGGAGGGAACCGGAGCACCCAGAGGAAACCCACGCCGACACGGGGGAGAACGTGCAGACTCCGCGCAGACCCGAGGTGGGATTTGAACCCGGGACCCTATCGCTGCGAGGCAGCAGTGCTAACCCTGGTCTTGTTTGCCAATTCAGATTTATTTAATGAGCAGCATTTAAATGCCCCCCCCTCCCCTCGACGCAGGACATGAGGCGGAACGGTGATTCATGCGCTGTTGTTATTGCAGGGTCGAGGGCCCAGAAAGTTGCTGACGAGCGAATCGGCCAAGTCACGCTCAGCCCGCCAACCCGTGACACCTGGGAGAGGGGTGGGCGGGCAGGTGCCAGCAGGGGGTACACGCAGCGCCGCCTCAACAACTACTACCCGACCCAAGAACGAGCGAGGAGAGAGTGAGTGAGAGAGTGAGGGGGGGGGGGGGGGCGAGAGAGGGTGAGCGGCCTGGCTCCACACTGAACGAGACGTGAGAGTGTTTATTTAAAACAATAGAGAGGTGTATTTTGGGTAACAAAAACCGAAGGCAGGCACAGTGGAAAATATCGGTGTGAGCCCACATCCCCTTCCGCTTCCTGACATCTGCTTGCCGTCGCTGGCTTGTGTTTTTCGCTCAGAGCGATTCCAGCCTCAGCTATATTTACCCCCCCCCCCTCCCAGATTAACTCTACAAAGGACTGCGGTTCACCTGCTGTCGTTTCTATTGTTCTATCTTTCTTCCTGCAGTTTCTGCTCAGCTTAACCCGCCGTGTGTGAGAAGGGGAAGAGGCAGGAGAGAGGGAAAGAGAAAGAGAGGAAAATTCGAGAAAGGAGAAGAGGGAGGAGAAAGAGAGAACGTAGAGAGAAAAATCAAAGAGAGAGGGAGAGAGTGAAATCAAGAAAGGGGAAGAGGCTGGAGAGAGAGAGAGAGAAAGAGAAGAAAATCTGGAGCGGAGGAGATGCAAGAGAGGGAGAAAGAGAGAGAAAAATCAAGGAAAGGGGAGACGCAGGAGAGAGAGGAAAAGAGGGAGAGAAAGAAAGAAAGAGGAAATCAAGAAATAGGGAGAAGGCTGGAGAGACACAGAGAAAGAGGGAACATAAGAACTAGGAGCAGGACTAGGCCATCTGGCCCCTCGAGCCTGCTCCGCCATTCAGTGAGATCATGGCTGATCTTTTGTGGACTCAGCTCCACTTTTCGGCCCGAACACCATAACCCTTAATCCCTTTATTCCTCAAAAAACTATCTATCTTTACCTTAAAAACATTGAAGGAAGGAGCCTCAACTGCTTCACTGGGCAAGGAATTCCATAGATTTACAACCCTTTGGGTGAAGAAGTTCCTCCTAAACTCAGTCCTAAATCTACTTCCCCTTATTTTGAGGCTGTAAAGAGGAAAATCAAGGTATGGGGAGAGATAGGAGGGAGAGAGAAAGAGAGAGAGAGAGAAATAGAGGGAGAGGAGGGAAGATATTGGAATAGAGGTGGAAATTTCAAAATATTCCTTGTTCTCAAATATGCAGGTGGGTTGTCCGTCAGGTCAACTGACTGCAATGGGACATAGACACGCCAGCTCATTGGACAGTCAATTGGCAGACGGGATTTAACACGGAGAAGCGAGAGGTGCCGCATTTTGGCAGCGAGGTTGGCGAGAGGCGCAATCCTCAAAGGGCAGCTGGTGGGAGATTTACCGTCAGTCCATAAGTCTGGAATACCAAAGCTCGTCTCGGTGACGGCGTCCACGACGACCATCGTCGATTCTCGTGCAAACCCGTCTGGTTCACTAAAGCCCCTCCAGGGAGGGAAATCTGCCGGCCTCACCCCAGTCCACCCTCCATGTGACTCCCAGTCCCCACGTGGTTGATTCCTAACTGCCCCTCTCTGAAATAGGCCCGGCGACACCCTCAGTTCAAGGGCCATCGGGAAGGACAACAAATGCTGGGTTTAAACAGTGATGCCCTCAATAAATGTTTTCCATACCCTGTCGAGCCTGGTTAAACCTCTGGCTAAGGCCCCGAGCAGAGTATTGAGCCCATCCAGATCGCCAAACCCTGAGAACGACGTGGGTTCCCCTTCAGACTGTCACCGAAAAGGTCCTCAGAGTGGTTCCTGGGACGAGCGGTAACAGCTACAAGGTTAGGTTGGAGAAGCTAGGGGCTGCTCTCCCGTGGAGTTGAGTGATTCAGGGGAGGTTTGATAGAGGTGACAATGCGACATGCGGGCAATGAAAAAGCGGTTCCCACTTGGCTGATGGTTATAGAAGAGGGAACTCAGATATTTAATACTTCGAGCGGAGACAAGGTCCGACAGCGCAGAAGGAGGCCTCAAGCCCCTCTGCACTCACCCTCTGAAAGAGCATCCTACCTAAGCCCTTCCCTATGACCCTACCCACCTGCACATCTTTCGACTGTGGGAGGAAACTGGAGCGCCCGGAGGAAACCCACGCAGACACGGGGAGAACGTGCAGACCCACACAGACCCGAGGCCGGATTGAAAACCCGGTCCCTGGCGCCGTGAGCAGTAGGGCTAACCACTGTGCTGCTGTGTCGCCGGGGATGTGGTGCAACATTTCTATTCTCCACAGTGGACGGTAAGGAGCTGGAACCTTCCCATCAGGGTGGTGAACACAGACAGGACAGATGATTTTGAAAGGAAATGGGATGGGGCGCTTGAAGAAAAGAGAGTCCCAGAAAACGCACGCTCTTTCAGATAAATAATTTCCCCCCCCCTTCTCCACCTTAAATGGGAGATCATTGATTTCAAACGGACCCTCCACTAGTCCCATCCTTCTTGAAGCAGTGAAATCTTTCGCTCCGGCCTGACTGCCTCTCTCACATTGTTGCTGCGGGAACCCTTCGCCGGTGCCAACTCGCTCGCTGTGCACGCATCAGGGCCGGCCGGGGCAACCTCGAAATTCAAAGACGGAAACCAGAAGCTGCCCAACAAGGCCCCTCGACGGAGGGACGGGGCCTCCAAATGGGTCGGCGGATTCGAGACTGAGCCTGCAGGCCTCGGAGGTCCGCCCGAAACGTAGGCCGCGATGCCAGGCTGCCCCTTTGCCCGGGCAAGTGGCCAGTGATGGCATACGCCACGCAATCGCTCTCTTCAAGGGCCCCTGTTCAGCGGCTAAGCTGCTTGTGAGGAAAGACGATGAGCACACAACAAGATAGAGGAAGGTCCGGAGTCACGAGGGAATGGTAGAACGCACCACTTACACATATCAACCATCTTCACCTCTTGAAGATTTCCTTTCTGGACCTCACAGAATCATATTACTGCTTAAAACTAATCTGGACTCAGATGAAGCGACAGGGGCTTTATATTCATCATATCTCAATTGGGGTCTTTCAGTCGCTCGAGAATTCTGTGTGATTACCCAGAAAGTGTAGCACACTGGGCTAAATCGCTGGCTTTTAAAGCAGACCAAGGCAGGCCAGCAGCACGGTTCAAATCCAGCCTCCCCGAACAGGAGCCGGAATGTGGCGACTAGGGGCTTTTCACAGTAACTTCATTGAAGCCTACTCGTGACAATAAGCGATTTTCATTTCATTTCAACTTCACCTTATCCCTAACCTTCTAGTCCGCTAGTTCATTTCATTTCATTTCAAGTGTTGACCACTATGAATGTATTTCTGATTAACATTTCGACCTCTCGCACAGTCAATGGTCCCCATTAAATACACGCTGTTGAGGAGTGGGTTAAGCTCGCAATTCAATGCCAGCTCACAACGAAACTGCATTGCTGAATTCCGTCCACAGAACTTAGATCAAACTACTTCTTCGAATGACGTTAAAATAGATACGGGAATATTCAAGTCAACAAGATCGCTTCCGTGTAGAATTTTTTTAAATTTTGCTGAACATGTGGCTTCTGTGTTTGACATCAACCCACTTGTTGCGAATCGTGAATCCACATTAGGCTCATTCCATTGCTGCTCAGTAAATTAAAATAACAATAGCGAGCATTGTTGGGAATTGGGGCCTCATTATTTATACCTGTGCAGCGTCTGCAAGTGCACTTTAACCTTTCTTCGAGTTCAGGCTGTTGCGAATATCTAGGTCACGGTTCACGTTAATATTTTAGAGGCGACGTTTCGTTCTGGAAAGGTTATCGTGGGGATCGCAATGACATTTCTCGGCTTTAATGATTGCCAGAACTCCGAAGCAAAGGACAGTTCAGAAGGTTACCTGTGTTTGTTTAAAAGAGTCAGAATAGCAGAGTTAGAGACATAAAACAGCAGGTCAGCTTAATTAGCTCATGAATTTGTAAAGGAGGGACAATGGGCTTGGAAGTCGGTTTGAGGACAGCGCAGAGCAGGCCATGTTGTCGTTGAGATGGATTGAGCTTATAAAGGCTCCTGGTTTCAATTTTTCTTTTTTATTAAATCAACTGTTGTGGGGATTGCTGGCAGGGTCAGCATTTATTGCCCATCCCTAATTGTCCTTGAAAAAGCATCAACGTCGTTGCCGTTTTGAACTACTGCAGTCACTGAGGCTGTTAGGGAGTGAGTTCCAGTGAAGGAGTGATGCTGTATTTCGAAGTCAGGATGGTGAGTGGCTCGAGGGGGGTCTTCCAGCTGGTGGGGTTCCCAGGGATCTGCTGCCCTTGTCCTTGTAGTGGTGCTGGGTTTAGAAGTTGTTGTCATAGGGTCATAGAGGTCTACAGCACAGGAAAGGTTCTTCAGCCCATCATGTCTGCGTCAGTCATAAATAACCACCTAAATATTCTAATCCCATTTTCCAGCACTTGGCCCATAGCTTTGTCTGCCCTGCGATTCTAAAATATTAGGAGGTCTCCACCCTTTCAAGAAGTGAGTTCCACACTCCCACCATCCTCTCTTAACCTCCTGTCCCTTACCTTAAATCTATAACCCTGGCCATTGGCCCCTCCATCAAGGGGAGATGTTTTTTCCTGCCCACTCTATCAATGACTCTCATAGTTTTATAGATCACAATCATGCCCCCCTCCCCCCCGCTTCAGTTCCTGCTGTTCCAAGAAAACAACCCCAAACTATCCAATCTCTCTTCATAGCTAAGGAGCCTTGGTGAGTTGCTGCAGTGCGTCTTGTAGATGGGACACACGGCTGACACTGTGCGTCGGTGGGAGAGGGAGTGAATGTTTGTGGAAGGGGGAGCAATCAAGCGGGGTTGCTTTGTCCTGGATGGTGTGCAGCTTCTTGAGTGTTGTTGGGGGCTGCGCTCATCCAGGCAAGTGGAGAGTGTTCCACCACACTCCTGACTTGTGTCCTTGTAATGAAAAATGAAATGAAAATCGCTCATTGTCATGAGTAGGCTTCAATGAAGTTACTGTGAAAAGCCCCTAGTTGCCACATTCCTTGTAGATGGTGGACAGGCTTTGGGGGGCTCAGTAGGTGAGTTACTCACCACAGGATTCCTAGATTCTGACCTGCTTTTGCAGCCACAGTATTCACCTGGCAAATAGGGTTCAGTTTCTGGTCAATGGTACATGTGACTCCACACCCACAGCAATGGGGTTGACTCTGAACTGCACCTGAAATAGTCGAGCGAGACACTCGGTTCAAGGGCAATTCGGGATGGGCAATAAATGCTGGGCCTTGCCCTTATCGCATCAAAACAAAACAAAGGATAAAAGAAGGGAGGCCAACTCTAGTTCTCCACGGAATTGGAGTAATTTAGTGTTGGCATCATGCTAGTAAATAGCCCCTTAACATCCTGTGTGCTAAACAGGACCAGCCGGTCTTTTCCTGGGTTATTCTGAGAGTGCTGACCAACCTGGCGACGGCGGCCTGAGCTTTAGAATCCATAGATCCGCTACAGTGCAGAAGGAGGCCATTTGGTCCATCAGGTCGACACCAACCCTCCAAAAGAGCACCCGACCTCGGCCCACCCGATCCCGGTAACTCCACCTAACCCACACATCCCTGGACACGAAGGTGCAATTATGGCAAGGCCGCTCCGCCTAACCTGCACATGTGGGAGGAAACCGGAGCAGCCGGAGGAAACCCACGCAGACACGGGGAGGACGTGGCAGCACAGACAGTGCCCCGGCGGGGAATCGAACCTGGGACCCTGGCGCTGTGAGGCAGCAGTGCTAACCCCCGTGCCTCCCAAGTCCACACATTGCGACTGGCTTAAGCTGCACAGGAGCAGGAGAAAGAATGGAAAAAAGACACAGCGATTGGGGATATTATAGCTCAGGGAAAAGACGTGAGTGCAGGATGTTGCTGTGCCTCCCTACTGCCCGGGGCAAGGACGTCACTGAGTGGCTGTGGGGCACTCTGAAGGGCAAGAGTGACTGGCTGGTGGTTTTGGATCATATTGACACCAATGGCCTACATAGAAAGATAGGCTCCTGAAGGAAGTTATGAGGGACCAAGGAAGGGAAACAACAGGAAGGAACTCAAAGGTTCATAATCTCTGCATTGCCCCCAGTGCCAGCCACTAGTGAGTATAGAAATAGGAAAGAACAGAGGGTGTCACTGACGAGATGGGACAAGATGGAGGGGGTTAGGCCGTTGCTAGGCAGCCCACTGCCCAGAGGCAACATGGGTTCTGAGTGCTGCCCACAAGACAATGTGCTGACTATTGTTCGGACATTGTAATAAAATGGAGAAATAGGAAATCCAGTAGTTCTGGTAGCTGTAGGTTTAAAGAGAAAAGAAGCTAACAGTTTAAGATGGAAAAGAGACAATTTGACTGAGTTGATGGAACTGGGGCTTTGAGACGCTGATGAGCATAGTAACATCGGGAACAAGTGAATACATACGGCACGGTTTCTAACAATGGAAGATGGGGGGGATTTCACATTTACATTCGAAAAAGTGATTACGGGTAACTTTTGAGAAGGTTAAGTCAGATAAGGGAAGATCAAAAAGAAAGAGGGTATATTATCATTGACAAACTCACTTGGGGCAGGAAGCTGTTTTGAGACTGCAACCCACACAACAGGAAGCAGTGTTCAATCCCGACCAGCCCTGTCCGGAGAAAGCATCTTTTGAGAAACCAGTTGTCTATATTCCAACTGGCAGCAATTCCAGCAGATCTATGTGCCTGGTGTGGTAACGACTGTTGGATTTTGCTTACAGTTTTAAAACCTATGGGATGTTGTTTGGGGACGTGGAGTACTGAAGTTAGGAAAATGGAAGGAGTTGGAACTGGATAAATTTAAATATATTATAGCTCGCCAGTGCTGTGATTAATTGAATTTTAATTGGCTTTCTTGTGACATGTTTTACCGTGTAATAAACTTGTATTTTGTTAAGAATCATCACTGGCCCTTACATTATGTCCATGTCCACATGATGTCCATGTACATAGATCCCTGAAAGTTGCCACCCAGGTTGAGAGGGTTGTTAAGAAGGCGTACGGTGTGTTAGCTTTTCTTGGTAGAGGAATTGAGTTTCGGAGCCATGAGGTCATGTTGCAGCTGTACAAAACTCTGGTGCAGCCGCATTTGGAGTATTGTGTGCAGTTCTGGTCGCCGCATTATAGGAAGGATGTGGAAGCATTGGAAAGGGTGCAGAGTAGATTTACCAGAATGTTGCCTGGTATGGAGGGAACATCTTACGAGGAAAGGCTGAAGGACTTGAGGCTGTTTTCGTTAGAGAGAAGAAGGTAAAGAGGTGACTTAATTGAGGCATACAAGATGATCAGAGGATTAGATAGGGTGGACAGTGAGAGCCTTTTTCCTCGGATGGTGATGTCCAGCACGAGGGGACATAGCTTTAAATTGAGGGGAGATAGATATAGGACAGATGTCAGAGGTAGGTTCTTTACTCAGAGAGTAGTAAGGGCGTGGAATGCCCTACCTGCAACAGTAGTGGACTCGCCAACACTAAACGCATTCAAATGGTCATTGGATAGGCATATGGACGAAAAGGGAATAGTGTAGATGGGCTTTAGAGGGGTTTCACAGGTCAGCGCAACATCGAGGGCCGAAGGGCCTGTACTGCGCTGTAATGTTCTATGTTCTATGTTCTTATGCGAAATGGCAAAATACAGTTATGAGCAGGCATTCCAAAGTTCTCTACTGGGTTTTGGGAAAAAAACAGCATTTAACATCAGCCGAGCTGCTAACTCAATTCTTTTGACAATTGTTGACTCTCATTTCCCTCATTGTGGTAAGTCTCTTCTGGACCCTCACTGCGGCCGAAGGTTGGCACCTTGAACCCTTCAGTTGTCTTCCTAGCGGCAGACGCAACACACAGCCTCATGGTCTCCACCATCCCCCACCCCTCCCAACCCCACCCAGGAAGGGCAGGAAGGCAGATACCACCTTCACCCCCAGCTGGAATGGTGACTGTACCAACTGGCCAACTGAGCCAGCATACACTGCCATTCGACCCATAGTGTCTGCACCGACCCTCTGAAAGAGCACCCATCTAGGCCCTCCCCCTATCCCTGTTACCCCACCCAACCCGGGACATTAAGGGTCCATTGACCATGATGAATCCACCTAACCTGCACGTCTTTGCACCCGGAGGAAACCCAGGCAGACACGGGGAGAACGTGCAGACTGCGCACAGTCACCCAAGGCCGGAATTGAACCCCGGTCCCAAGTGCTTCAAGGCAACAGTGCTAACCATTGTGCTATCTTACCTCCTCCCCGGTTCAACTGACACTGCTGTGATTCATGTTCTCCCTTTAATCTACCTCAGGAAAGATCAGGTTTTTCATCCAATCGGGTGAGCAGAGGTCAGGTTTGTGTCGCTGGAGTTTGGAAGAGTGAGAGGCAACTCGATCGAAACCTTTAATATCCTGAGGGGGTATTGTCGGGAGGGAGGTGGAGAGGACGTTTCCTCTGGTGGGAGAATCTGGAACGAGGCGGGGGGGGGGGGGGGGGGAGGGGGTCGCTGTTTAAAAATAAGGGGGTGGTCCATTTCAGACGGAGATGAGGAGAATTCTTTTCTCTCAGAGGGTGCCGACTCTCTGAAACTCTCTCCCTCAAAAGGCAGCGGGAGCAGAATCTCGGAATGTTGTCAAGGCGGAGCGAGATGGATTCCTGATTAACGAGGGGGGGGGGTGAAAGGTCATCGGGGGGTCGGCAGGAACGTGGGGTCGAGGTCACAATCAGATCGCTCACAATCTTATTAAACGGGGGAGCAGGCTGGAGGGGCTGAATGGCCTCTTCCTGATCCTCGTGTCCATATGTACCTACCTTTTCGAAATGTCAATTATATCAGTGATATAATGTATTACCTCGTTAAATCCGGCTCCTTGTTAATGACATTGACCGATTAAGATATCTCTGTTAATTATATTCCCACTTAATGTTATCGCAGTTACTTATAATCCCTGTTAATCTCTAACCCCGTTGTTTATATCTCCCTATTTACATTTGCCTTTAATGTATCTCCCCTGCCTTCATTGATGTTAACTAACGGGAGGCAGGGGCACAGCGGTATCATTGGCATCATTGCAGGATCAGGAATCCTGAGACACAGGGCAATGCTCTGGGAACTCACGTTCAAATCCCACCACCACAGATGGTGAAATTTGAATTCATTTTCTGAAACAGCTGGAATGAAAAGCCATCGTGGTAAAAAACCCATCTGGTTCATGAACGTCCTGTAGGGAGGGAAATCTGCCGTCCTTACCCGGTCTGGCCTACATGTGACTCCAGACCCCCAGCAATGTGTATGATAAATACCCTCAGGGTTGAGCAATAAATGCTGGCCCGGCCAGCCCATGCATGAATGAAAAATACTGTTCTTTCCATTTTTACATGAGAACTGTTTTAAATATCACCCTCCCTGCTTGAGAAGCATTTTAATGAACACTAGATATACCACTGCAGACAAGTGCTTGAAAATTGGATTGGAATAGATCGGTGCTTGATGGGCCGATGGGCCTCCGTTTATGCTGTAAACGCGATGACTCATGTTTACAGAATCACAGTGCAGGAAAGGCCCTTCAGCCCATCGAGTCTGCACCGACACATGAGAGACACCTGGCCAGCCCACCTAATCCCATTTGCCAGCACTTGGCCCATAGCCTTGAATGTTACGATGCGCCAAGTACTCATTAAGGTACTTCTTTTAAAATGAATTTAGAGGTACCAATTATTTTTCTTTTCCAATTTAGGGGCAATTTAGTGTGGCCGATGCACCTAACCTGCACATCTTTGGGTTGTGGGGGTGAAACCCACGCAGACACGGGGAGAATGTGCAGACTCCACACAGACAGTGACCCAGGGCCGGGATCGAACCTGGGTCCTCAGCGCCGCAACCCCAGAGCTAACCACTGCGCCACATGCCATCCGATGCCCGAATTGAAGTACATTTTAAAGGATGTGAGGCAACCTGCCTCTACCACCCTGCCAGGCAGTGCATTCAAGACCGTCACCACCCTATGAGTAAAGACGTTCTTCCTCAAACCCGCCCTGAACCTCCTGCTTCTCACCTTGAACTTGCGCCCCCTCGTAACTGACCCGTCAGCTAAGGGGAACAGCTGTTCCCTATCCACCCTGTCCATGCCCCTCATACACCTCAATCAGATCACCCCCTCAGTCTTCTCTATTCCAGTGAAAGCAGCCCAAGCCTATCTAACCTCTCTTCATAACTCAACTATTCCACCCCTGGCAACATCTTGGTGAATTTCCTCTGCTCCCCGTCCAGTATTAATGAAATTCCAGATCCCATGCATCTCCTCCTGTTAAAACGTCCTCCCTTGCTCAATGTTGAATATATTCACTGATCTACGCACCATCCAGGCACCCTCTGGACAACCTGGGTTTCTCAACCTCCCCGGTTAATTGCTTCACCATTTTCCCCCTTACAAACAATGATATCGTTTGTAAGGTGGAAACAATGAATCTCCAACTCGCCATTGACAGGCCCAGGCAGTGGGCGAGCCAGGGGGTCGTTCGTGCTGTCTGCCTGCTCCTCTTCAGTGGTTATGTTCATGGCTGGGTCTCCCTGGAGAGGAAACATGCGGTGCCCACGGGCATCATCACAGCCTTCCATACTCAGTGGGCACCACACGGGCTGGAGTGCTTTATCCACCCTCTCAGTCGCACTTTGATTTGATGTTTGTCATGTCTCGTTGATCTTCGTTTCATTTGGGCAGTGCCCCTATCAGGAATGGCCCCTTTTCTGATTTGTCCCTGAGCTGGTTTAGCACAGGGCTAAATCGCTGGCTTGGAAAGCAGACCAAGGCAGGCCAGCAGCACGGTTCAATTCCCGTACCGGCCTCCCCGAACAGGCGCCGGAATGTGGCGACTAGGGGCTTTTCACAGTAACTTCATTTGAAGCCTACTTGTGACAATAAGCCATTTTCATTTCATTTAATTTTTCAGTTTGTTTCTTGTAGCATAATTCATTGTTTGACCTCAAAAGAGTCGATCAAATTTCCCGTTGATCACCTTTCCCCCTGTTTAATGCATCTTCCCGTTCATTATCAGCCTTGATGTGGAGATGCCGGCGTTGGACTGGGGTGGGGACAGTAAGAACCCTTACAACACCAGGTTACAGTCCAACAGGTTTGTTTCGAATCACCTGAGGAAGGAGCAGTGCTCCGAAAGCTAGTGATTCGAAACAAACCTGTTGGACTTTAACCTGGTGTTGTAAGACTACTTTTCCGATGATCAGTCATAACATTATGCACTTTCCTGTTGAATGTTCCTGTGACTTCCATTCTTTCAATTATAATTCCTGTTTCGTGTGTCAGATGTATGGCTTGCCTGATGTTCTTAAATTCTTGTTAGTTCTATTTCGTTATTTAAAAGCCCCTTTTTAGTCACAGTGCCACTTCTGAATACCAGCCCAATTAACTGTATTCCTAGTTTGATGCGTTTCCTTCTGAACCATATTACCTCTTTAACCCATCACTTTTTAAAAATAAAATTCGAAATTTTAGGAATCTCCCTGTTAATCCTATTTCCTCTTCTGTGTGTGTCCCTGACCGTTACATTTCCCTATATCCCTGTTATTTAGTTTTTCCACCTCGATATGTATAGTCTGACAAATTATACCCTGGGGATCACTGAACTAAATTCTGATTCATCCATCTGCCAGTTAATTAAATTCCCCTTCTTTTTTTAAAATTTCTACGGGTCTTTTCCCAGGATATTTCCTTCCCGGTGCTTCTCCAATGAATCTCCTAATCTTTCCTCCTCACATCCCCCCTGTTTAATGGAGCCCCCTGTTCACTAGGTACTTGATAATGTTTGTTCCTCTGCCTCGTGGTCGCCCCTGACCTTGAAATCACACATTCCTCTCAATCACGTCCCCTGCTTCGTTCATCTCCCACTTTTCAATCTTTCTCCCTGTTTGAGCCGTTCAGTCAGTGCATATCAATGTATATCCCAATTAATGTTGCTCTCTGTTTCAGAGGGCTTCCGCGTTTGTTAAATATCCTTATTGAACCACCACTGAATTGTATTAGCATTTGACAGTGTCTGAATGTGTCTGACTTCTCCCGTTTAACCGTGCTCCCAGCTAATGATATTTCTCCCTTAATGTATCATTTTAAACCACTATCGAAACCAACACCTGACAATTGGAACCTCTGGTAAATTCTATACTCCTAACGTACGGCTTACGTCTCCTGGGTAATTAACTGCTTGTTTCTGGTACCTCTTGTTCACGATAGCCTCCTGTTTAAACGATATCTCTGTTCAATCATTAACCTATCAATTAGATTTTTGCCAAGGTTGGTTTCCCCTGGACATTGATTCACTATAATTCTGTCCAAACTGCTTCCCCAGTTAAGTGCAAACTGATGTGCATACCCTGTTGACAGTGTACCTTGTCTAACTTTCTCTGGCAGTTCATAATAATCTGCTTGTGGTTGAACTGTTCACTGTATAAAACCTGGTTAATTGCTAAAGTTAATACATTTGACGACTGGTTCTAATGGCCTCACAAACCATCAGCCTGGTAAACTTGGCCTTTTTATGTGTCTAGCTGGGAGGGATATGAGCTTTTCCCTGGCAGTTATGTCAATTAATGTTATCCCCTGTCTCTATTTGATATCTTTCCCTCCTATTAACCTTCCCTCTCTGATCTGGCGTTCTCTGAATGTTAATTCCGTTTTAAAAATCTGTCAGTTTGATCCATTTAAATACAACCCCCAATTAATTATTAATATTATAATCCCTGTTTAATTATATTAACCGTTTACATCATTACTTTGCTAATTCTACTCTTTTTATTAAATGTGAAGGATATTTCGATTTAATGCATTTGCCTGAGTTCTCTGATGAATGCTCACATCTCGCTCACAATTATATCCTGTTGAACCTATCCCTCGTTAATTTTGTTAATGGGTTTACTAAATCACAGTTTACCTTTCTGTTTAACATGAATCTCCCTGTTGTGTATCCCCCCCCCCCCCCCCCCCTGTTTAATGCATCGACTCGCTGGTTAACCTGCCTCGTTGCAATTCTCTGTCAATTTCGTTCTGGTTTCAAACGACCTTGTTATTTCTGTCATCACATTCGCTTCTTGATGTTCGTTTCCTGTTTGTTTCCCTCTTCACCCGGTCTCACGTTCCCTTCTGTTGCTTTTCTTAATCTGCCTGCGTGCTATTTATAATCGCCGTGTTAGCTGATAGATTTGCTGTTTCTCAGTTCCCCACAGTCGCCAGTTGAACGAATTTCACTGTTGAAATAGGTTCCCTGTGCATTGTGCCCCCACAGTAATGATGCTTATGCCCTGTTAATATCCTTGTTGGCCATATACCCGGTGTAATCTAACGCCATGTCAATTACGTTCGTTGTTCAATGTGTCTCCATACTAGGTAATGCCGCCTTTTCACACAACTTGCAGTTAATTATATCCCTATCTTAAATTATATTTCATTCTATTTTCTGTTAAAATATTCAAAAAGCGTTTAAGCATTTCTCAATTAAATTTACCTCTGGTTCAATGTGTGTTACTGTGAAATATTTTCCCTGTTGAATACATATTCCTGTTAATAATTCCCTGTTCATGTTAATTTTACATAATATATTTACACTTCCTTCGATTTCTCGGCATGTTGTATAATCTCCTGCTTACAATATCTCCGAGTTCATAATACTGTGCTGTTTAATTTATCACCCAGCCTCCCAGATAATAATACCATTCTGTTTAATGTATCCCCTGGGTAATAATACTGTCCTGTTTAATGTATCTCCTGGGTAATAATACTGTCCTGTTTAATGTATTTCCCTGGGTAATAACACTGTCCTGTTTAATGTACCCCCTGGGTAATAATACTGTCCTGTTTAATGTATCCCCTGGGTAATAATACTGTCCTGTTTAATGTATTTCCCTAGGTAATAATACTGTCCTGTTTAATGTATCCCCTGGGTAATAACACTGTCCTGTTTAATGTATCCCCTGGGTAATAATACTGTCCTGTTTAATGTATCCCCTGGGTAATAATACTGTCCTGTTTAATGTATTTCCCTGGGTAATAATACTGTCCTGTTTAATGTATCCGCTAGGTAATAATACTGACCTGTTCAATGTATCTCCCTGGGTAATAATACTGTCCTGTTTAATGTATCCGCTAGGTAATAATACTGACCTGTTTAATGTATCCCCTGGGTAATAATACTGTCCTGTTTAATGTATTTCCCTGGGTAATAATACTGTCCTGTTTAATGTATTTCCCTGGGTAATAATACTGTCCTGTTTAATGTATTTCCCTGGGTAATAATACTGTCCTGTTTAATGTATTTCCCTGGGTAATAATACTGTCCTGTTTAATGTATCCCCTGGGTAATAATACTATTCTGCTTAATGTATCCCCTGGGTAATAATACTGTCCTGTTTAAAGTATCCCCTGGGTAATAATACTGTCCTGTTTAATGTATTTCCCTGGGTAATAATACTGTCCTGTTTAATGTATTCCCTGGGTAATAATACTGTCCTGTTTAATGTATTTCCCTGGGTAATAATACTGTCCTGTTTAATGTATTTCCCTGGGTAATAATACTGTCCTGTTTAATGTATTTCCCTAGGTAATAATACTGTCCTGTTTAATGTATACCCTGGGTAATAATACTGTCCTGTTTAATGTATTTCCCTAGGTAATAATACTGTCCTGTTTAATGTATTCCCTGGGTAATAATACTGTCCTGTTTAATGTATCTCCCTGGGTAATAATACTGTCCTGTTTAATGTATCCCCTGGGTAATAATACTGTCCTGTTTAAAGTATCCCCTGGGTAATAATACTGTCCTGTTTAATGTATCCCCTGGGTAATAATACTGTCCTGTTTAATGTATTTCCCTGGGTAATAATACTGTCCTGTTTAATGTATTTCCCTGGGTAATAATACTGTCCTGTTTAATGTATCCCCTGGGTAATAATACTATTCTGCTTAATGTATCCCCTGGGTAATAATACTGTCCTGTTTAATGTATCCCCTGGGTAATAATACTATTCTGCTTAATGTATCCCCTGGGTAATAATACTGTCCTGTTTAATGTATCCCCTGGGTAATAATACTGTCCTGTTTAATGTATCCCCTGGGTAATAATACTGTCCTGTTTAAAGTAACCCCTGGGTAATAATACTGTCCTGTTTAATGTATCCCCTGGGTAATAATACTGTCCTGTTTAAAGTAACCCCTGGGTAATAATACTGTCCTGTTTAATGTATCCCCTGGGTAATAATACTGTCCTGTTTAATGTATTTCCCTGGGTAATAATACTGTCCTGTTTAATGTATCCACTGGGTAATAATACTGCCCTGTTTAATGTATCCCATGGGTAATAATACTGTCCTGTTTAATGTATCCCCTGGGTAATAATACTGTCCTGTTTAATGTATTTCCCTGGGTAATAATACTGTCCTGTTTAATGTATCCCATGGGTAATAATACTGTCCTGTTTAATGTATCCCCTGGGTAATAATACTGTCCTGTTTAATGTATTTCCCTGGGTAATAATACTGTCCTGTTTAATGTATTTCCCTGGGTAATAATACTGTCCTGTTTAATGTATCCCCTGGGTAATAATACTATTCTGTTTATTGTTTCCTCTGGTTAATAATACTGTCCTGTTTAATGTATCCCCTGGGTAATAATACTATTCTGTTTATTGTTTCCTCTGGTTAATAATACTGACCTGTTTAATGTATCCCCTGGGTAATAATACTGTCCTGTTTAATGTATTTCCCTGGGTAATAATACTGTCCTGTTTAATGTATCCCCTGGGTAATAATACTGTCCTGTTTAATGTATCCGCTAGGTAATAATACTGTCCTGTTTAATGTATTTCCCTATGTAATAATACTGTCCTGTTTAATGTATTTCCCTAGGTAATAATACTGTCCTGTTTAATGTATCCCCTGGGTAATAATACTGTCCTGTTTAATGTATCTCCCTGGGTAATAATACTGTCCTGTTTAATGTATTTCCCTGGGTAATAATACTGTCCTGTTTAATGTATTTCCCTGGGTAATAATACTGTCCTGTTTAATGTATTTCCCTAGGTAATAATACTGTCCTGTTTAATGTATTTCCCTAGGTAATAATACTGTCCTGTTTAATGTATTTCCCTGGGTAATAATACTGTCCTGTTTAATGTATTTCCCTGGGTAATAATACTGTCCTGTTTAATGTATCCCCTGGGTACTAATACTGTCCTGTTTAATGTATTTCCCTGGGTAATAATTCTGTCCTGTTTAATGTATCCGCTGGGTAATAATACTGTCCTGTTTAATGTATCCCCTGGGTACTAATACTGTCCTGTTTAATGTATTTCCCTGGGTAATAATACTGTCCTGTTTAATGTATTTCCCTAGGTAATAATACTGTCCTGTTTAATGTATTTCCCTGGGTAATAATACTGTCCTGTTTAATGTATTTCCCTGGGTAATAATACTGTCCTGTAAAATGTATCCCCTGGGTACTAATACTGTCCTGTTTAATGTATTTCTCTGGGTAATAATACTGTCCTGTTTAATGTATTTCCCTGGGTAATAATACTGTCCTGATTACTGTATCCCCTGGGTAATAATACTGGCCTGTTTAATGTATCCCCTGGGTAATAATACTGTCCTGTTTAATGTATCCCCTGGGTAATAATACTGTCCTGTTTAATGTATTTCCCTGGGTAATAATACTGTCCTGTTTAATGTATTTCCCTGGGTAATAATACTGTCCTGTTTAATGTATCCCCTGGGTAATAATACTGTCCTGTTTAATGTATCCCCTGGGTAATAATACTGTCCTGTTTAATGTATTTCCCTGGGTAATAATACTGTCCTGTTTAATGTATCCCCTGGGTAATAATACTGTCCTGTTTAATGTATTTCCCTGGGTAATAATACTGTCCTGTTTAATGTATCCCCTGGGTAATAATACTGTCCTGTTTAATGTATCCCCTGGGTAATAATACTGTCCTGTTTAATGTATTTCCCTGGGTAATAATACTGTCCTGTTTAATGTATCTCCCTGGTTAATAATACTGTCCTGTTTAATGTATCCGCTAGGTAATAATACTATCCTGTTTAATGTATCCCCTGGGTAATAATACTGTCCTGTTTAATGTATCCCCTGGGTAATAATACTGTCCTGTTTAATGTATCCCCTGGGTAATAATACTGTCCTGTTTAATGTATTTCCCTGGGTAATAATACTGTCCTGTTTAATGTATTTCCCTGGGTAATAATACTGTCCTGTTTAATGTATCCCCTGGGTAATAATACTGTCCTGTTTAATGTTTCCTCTGGATAATAATACTGTCTTGTTAGATGTATCCGCTGGGTAATAATACTATCCTGTTTAATGTATCCGCTGGGTAATAATACTGTCCTGTTTAATGTATCCCCTGGGTAATAATACTATCCTGTTTAATATACCCCCTGGGTAATAATACTGTCCTGTTTAATGTATTTCCCTGGGTAATAATACTGTCCTGTTTAATGTATCCGCTGGGTAATAATACTGTCCTGTTTAATGTATCCCATGGGTAATAATACTGTCCTGTTTAATGTATCTCCCTGGGTAATAATACTGTCCTGTTTAATGTATCTCCCTGGGTAATAATACTGTCCTGTTTAATGTATCTCCCTGGGTAATAATACTGTCCTGTTTAATGTATCTCCTGGGTAATAATACTGTCCTGTTTAATGTATCCCCTGGGTACTAATACTGTCCTGTTTAATGTATTTCCCTGGGTAATAATACTTTCCTGTTTAATGTATTTCCCTGGTTAATAATACTGTCCTGTTTAATGTATTTCCCTGGGTAATAATACTGTCCTGTTTAATGTATTTCCCTGGGTAATAATACTGTCCTGTTTAATGTATCTCCCTGGGTAATAATACTGTCCTGTTTAATGTATTTCCCTGGGTAATAATACTGTCCTGTTTAATGTATTTCCCTGGGTAATAATACTGTCCTGTTTAATGTATCCCCTGGGTAATAATACTGTCCTGTTTAATGTATTTCCCTGGGTAATAATACTGTCCTGTTTAATGCATTTCCCTGGGTAATAATACTGTCCTGTTTAATGTATTTCCCTGGGTAATAATACTGTCCTGTTTAATGTTTCCTCTGGGTAATAATACTGTCCTGTTTAATGTATTTCCCTGGGTAATAATACTGTCCTGTTTAATGTATTTCCCTGGGTAATAATACTGTCCTGTTTAATGTATTTCCCTGGGTAATAATACTGTCCTGTTTAATGTATTTCCCTGGGTAATCACTTATCCCTATTTACGGTGTCCCGCGGGTAATAAATTCCTTGTTTAATTATGGTTGCCCTGTGAAAGAGTGCGAGAATCTCCAATCTGAATTTTATTGATGTGGAGATGCTGGCGTTGGACTGGGGTGAGCACAGTAAGAAGTCGCACAACACCAGGTTAAAGTCCAACAGCTTTCTTTCAAACACTAGCTTTCGGAGCACATTCACCTGAGGAAGGAGCTGTGCTCCTAAAGCTCGTGTTTGAAACTAACATGTTGGACTTTAACCTGGTGTTGTAAGACTTCTTACTGAAATTTCTTGTTTGTGTGTGTACGTGTTTGTGTCTGCTTTTGTGTGTGTGTGTTTGTGTTTGGTGTGTGTTTGCGTTTGGAGTGTACGTGTTTGTCTACGTGTGTGTGGTGTGTTTGTGTATGTGTGTTTGTGTGTGGTGTGTGTGTATTTGTGTGTTTGTGCGTGTATATATGTGTGTGTTTTGTGTGTGTGTGTTTGTGTGCGTGTGTGTGTTTATGTGCGTGTGTGTGCCTGTTGGTGCTGTGTGTGTGCCTGTTGGTGCTGTGTGTGTATATGTGTGTGTGTTTGTGTGCGTGTGTGTGTTTATGTGCGTGTGTGTGCCTGTTGGTGCTGTGTGTGTGCCTGTTGGTGCTGTGTGAATGTGTTTGTGTGCGTGTGTGTGTTTATGTGCGTGTGTGTGCCTGTTGGTGCTGTGTGTGTTTGTGTGTGTGTGTGTATGTGTGTGTGTGTTTGTGTGCGTGTGTGTGTTTATGTGCGTGTGTGTGCCTGTTGGTGCTGTGTGTGTGCCTGTTGGTGCTGTGTGTGTATGTGTGTGTGTGTTTGTGTGCGTGTGTGTGTGTGTGTTTATGTGCGTGTGTGTGCCTGTTGGTGCTGTGTGTGTGCCTGTTGGTGCTGTGTGTGTATGTGTGTGTGTGTGTGTGTGTTTGTGTGCGTGTGTGTGTTTATGTGCGTGTGTGTGCCTGTTGGTGCTGTGTGTGTATGTGTGTGTGTGTCTGTTTGTGGTGTGTGTGTATGTGTGTGTGTGTTTGTGTGTGTGTGTGTGTTTATGTGCGTGTGTGAACCTGTTGGTGCTGTGTGTGTACCTGTTGGTGCTGTGTGTGTGTGTGTGCCTGTTGGTGCTGTGTGTGTGTGTGCCTGTTGGTGCTGTGTGTGTGTGTGTGCCTGTTGGTGCTGTGTGTGTGTGCCTGTTGGTGCTGTGTGTGTATGTGTGTGTGTGTTTGTGTGCGTGTGTGTGTTTATGTGCGTGTGTGTGCCTGTTGGTGCTGTGTGTGTATGTGTGTGTGTGTTTGTGTGCGTGTGTGTGTTTATGTGCGTGTGTGTGCCTGTTGGTGCTGTGTGTGTGCCTGTTGGTGCTGTGTGTGTATGTGTGTGTGTGTTTGTGTGCGTGTGTGTGTTTATGTGCGTGTGTGTGCCTGTTGGTGCTGTGTGTGTATGTGTGTGTGTGTGTCTGTTTGTGGTGTGTGTGTATGTGTGTGTGTGCTTGTGTGCATGTGTGTGTTTATGTGCGTGTGTGAACCTGTTGGTGCTGTGTGTACCTGTTGGTGCTGTGTGTGTGTGTGTGCCTGTTGGTGCTGTGTGTGTGTGTGCCTGTTGGTGCTGTGTGTGTGTTTGTGTGTGTGTGTGTGTTTATGTGCGTGTGTGAACCTGTTGGTGCTGTGTGTACCTGTTGGTGCTGTGTGTGTGTGTGTGCCTGTTGGTGCTGTGTGTGTGTGTACCTGTTGGTGCTGTGTGTGTGTCTGTTGGTGCTGTGTGTGTATGTGTGTGTGTGTACCTGTTGGTGCTGTGTGTGTATGTGTGTGTGTGTGCCTGTTGGTGCTGTGTGTGTGTGTACCTGTTGGTGCTGTGTGTGTGTCTGTTGGTGCTGTGTGTGTATGTGTGTGTGTGTACCTGTTGGTGCTGTGTGTGTGTCTGTTGGTGCTGTGTGTGTATGTGTGTGTGTGTACCTGTTGGTGCTGTGTGTGTGTCTGTTGGTGCTGTGTGTGTATGTGCGTGTGTGTACCTGTTGGTGCTGCGTGTGTGCGTGTGTGTGTGTGCCTGTTGGTGCTGTGTGTTTATGTGTGTGTGTGTACCTGTTGGTGCTATGTGTTTATGTGCGTGTGTGTGCCTGTTGGTGCTGCGTGTGTATGTGTGTGTGTGTGCCTGTTGGTGCTGTGTGTTTATGTGTGTGTGTGTACCTGTTGGTGCTATGTGTTTATGTGCGTGTGTGTACCTGTTGGTGCTGTGTGTGTGCCTGTTGGTGCTGCGTGTGTACTACTTTAAATACATTTTCTACCAGTTACCTGCCTCCTGTTTGTTTCAGTTGGGTGGAGCCTAGCTTTGGGGTGGCAGAGGATGGAAGGGCAGTGTCTTTCTGTGCCTGACTGGTACCCCACCCTCCCACACACACACCGGGGGCGTGCTCTGCCCCCTGGCTGTTTGACCCATCACCTACCATCACCCCTGTTTCTCATTCTGAAATTCCCCCTGCTCTTTCTTGTTGTTACTGAGAGATCTCTCTCGCTCTTCGAATGATTAAAGTCGAACGTCTCTGGTTTTTCCAACCCCCCCGTTTCGTTTTGCTGTCAGTGGTGCTATCATTGAATATATCTTGCCTTTGTCATGTGGGTGGGATTTAGGTCGGGGGAGGGCGGTTCTCGTCGACCAAACATACCTAAACCTCCTCTCGGTTCCTGCGCGCAGTTAAACCGAGAGCTGGTTCTGATTCATGCCGTAGAGAGAGGTAGCTTTCTACTCTCCTCTTCGTTTCAATGTGGTCAACTTCAGCTACTAGTGAGCTGATTCCAGCCCTTTCAGCTTTCGCGTGTGTGTTTCTTTCTGAGCGCATTTCAGTCATTCCTCACCCCCCCCCCCCCCCCCCACCACACACACTCACGCAGACACATTTTTGTTCTTGCTTGGCCATTCAGCCCCTCTTCTACCTTATTCCTCACATTGAGCCAAAGGGGTCCCACCCAGGCCTCAGACCCCTCTGGCTCCCTTTCCCCACCTTGCTCTTGGAACCCCTGGAGTCCAGAGCGAAAGCAAAACATGTGGTGGGAAACGGACCTCAGGTTCCAGAGTCCGAGGACCCCGGGACTGAACTGAAGCGGGATGGAGAGCGGGATTATGTTCGATTCCCCTCCCCCCCCCCCCCCCCCCGGCGCCTCGGGCGAATGGCTGTGCGGACTCCGCGCGTTCTCCCCGTGTCTGCGTGGGTTTCCTCCGGGTGCTCCGGTTTCCTCCACACAGTCCAAAGATGTGCAGGTTAGGTGGATTGGCAGTGATCGAGGTGCAGATTGATGGGGTTAGGGCGGGCGGAGCGGTACCTAGGTACGGTGCTCTTTCAGAGGGTCTGATTTCGAACACCCGCGTTTTAATGGGAAATAAAACCCGCGCATTTCCTCCTGGCCTCAACGTTCCATTGCCCCTCAGCCTGGGCAGTGGTTTCTGTTTCCTGCAGGGTGGGGAGGCGGGGAAAGAGATATGGGGCTGGATTCTCCGGTGTCCGACGCCGAAATCTCGTTCGGCGATCAGCCGGAATATCCCCGTTTACGCCGGAATGGGGGGGGGGGGGGTGGGGGCGGTGCTGTTTTGGCGATGCTCTGCCCCTTCGGAAATGGCATCGTCGGGGAGTATGGTGCACACTGTAGGCATGGCCTCCGGACGTCACCTGGAGGACCTCCCCACCCCCTGATGCTCCGCCCACGATGGGGCGCGTGCCTTCACAGTATTCAGGGACCTCGCATGGTAGCTGTGGATTGCGTCCAGCGCTGCCACAATCGGGGGGGGGGTCTGGTGTGGGGTGGTCCGGGGGTGGCGAGGCTAGTTACGGGGGGGGAGGGGCAGTTTTTGGCAGGCAGGGTGCTCGCGCGGCCGGCGCTACGTTGCATCGCGTGGCCGCTGCTGGCCACCGCCGTGTGCACGCGCAGCCACGGACCCGGCCAATCTCCGGCCATTTCGGCAGGTAAAGTTGGGCACTTCACACTCCGCGGCCCCTAGCCCCCCCCCCCCGCTGGGCGGAGGATCGGTCCGGGGGTGGCACCGACATTCTGGTTGTAAGACGAGGCGGATCCTGCAGACACAGCCGCAGGATCAGAGAATCCAGCCCAATAGTTCCTGCTTCCCATTCAGCCGCAGGATCAGAGAATCCAGCCCAATAGTTCCTGCTTCCCATTCAGCCGCAGGATCAGAGAATCCAGCCCAATAGTTCCTGCTTCCCATTCAGCAGCAGGATCAGAGAATCCAGCCCAATAGTTCCTGCTTCCCGTTCAGCAGCAGGATCAGAGAATCCAGCCCAATAGTTCCTGCTTCCCGTTCAGCCGCAGGATCAGAGAATCCAGCCCAATAGTTCTTGCTTCCCATTCAGCCGCAGGATCAGAGAATCCAGCCCAATAGTTCCTGCTTCCCATTCAGCCGCAGGATCAGAGAATCCAGCCCAATAGTTCTTGCTTCCCATTCAGCCGCAGGATCAGAGAATCCAGCCCAATAGTTCCTGCTTCCCATTCCCTTTATGTAAATTGGGGGGCGGGGCTCCTGACATTACAATCCCCCCTGCCTCCGTAATGACATTGTTGCACATTTTACGAAAACATGCTCACATATACACACCGCACACACACACACACACTGAACCCATGATAGACAGGAGCAGCAGATACCTGGGAACCCCACCACCTGGAGGTTCCCCTCTAAGTCACTCCCACCCTGACTGGGAAATATATCGGCCGTTCCTTCTCTGTCGCTGGGACAACATCCTGGAACTCCCTCCCTAACAGCACAATGGGTGTACCTACACCCTGGGGGCTGCAGCGAATCAAGAAGGCAGCTCACCCAACACCTTCTCAAGGACAATTAGGGATGGGCAATAAATGCCGACCTAACCAGCGATGCCCACGTCCCGTAAAAACGTATTTTAAAAACCTGAACATGCACCCGTTGAAATATCTGATGCGACCATCAATTCACTGGAGACACGAGAGGAAGTAAACTGTGGCTTTAATCGACTTACAACTGAGCCTGCCTGCGACCAGAAGAAGTGGGGGCAGACTCACAAGACCGCAGCACTTTATACTTCCGGTAGTGGGAGGGGCCATGGGCGGAGCCATGGGCAGAGCCGAGGGCGGAGCCCTGTACATGCTCCTCATCTCCCCCTGTGGGCAGAGCCGCGCAATGGCTCACAGACGGAGCCCACAGGGACACAGTGATACACAGTGTGAATTATACATATTATACATTCACCCCAATATCCACACAAACATCCGAGTGCAAAAGACGCCAGGGTGTGGAGTTGACCATTCGGCCCACGTGAGGCTGTCCTGCCATTCAATACCATCACGGATGATCTGGGGTCTTAACCCCATTCCCCTGCCCATTTCCCAAATTCCTTAACTCCCCGAGTGATCAAAAATCCTCCCTATCCCAGCCTTAAATACGGAACCCGCGGCAACCCACCCTCAACTCTCCAGGACAGAGACTTCTAAAGATTCACGGCCCCTTTGATTTTGCCAGTCATCCCCACCCCTGCGTCTTGTCATGGCCCCTTCAGAATCTTGAAGGTTTTCGAGAGATTCCACATCTCTAGAGGAAATAAGTGCAACTTACTCCGCCTCTCACCCAAGACAGCTAGAGCTGAGATAATGCACACTGGGACGTCTGGAGGCACGTACACACCCGCGTGGACACGGACACACACTGAAATATACATTCAAACCGTGGGCAGCACGGTAGCACAGTGGTTAGCACTAACACTGTGGCTTCACAGCTCCAGGGTCCCAGGGCTCGATTCCCGAGCTTGGGTCACTGTCTGTGCGGAGTCTGTACGTCCTCCCCGTGTGTGCGTGGGTTTGCTCCGGGTGCTCCGGTTTCCTCCCACAGTCCAAAGATGTGCGGGTTAGGTGGTTTGGCCGTGATAAATCGCCCTTAGTGATCAAGAAAGGTTAGGAGGGGTTATTAGGCTACGGGGATAGGGTGGAAGTGAGGGCTTAAGTGGGTCGGTGCAGACTCGATGGGCCGAATGGCCTTCTTCTGAACTGTACGTTCTATGTTCTAAACACAAGCACGCACTGATAATTGTACACACCCCGATGCTACACGCAAACTGTTGTGAAGAACACACACAGACACATCCATGCGTGTACAATTCACTGAGTCTGTGTGTGTTAAGTTCAATGTGTGTGTAACATGTATATGTGTGTGCATATGTACGTGTGCGTATACACAAATGCAGATAAATCTGCACACACACAAATACATTGAAATATGCACAAATAGAAATACATGCGCTCAGAAATATACACACAAATATACTGACATGCATTCAGGCATATGCACGGGTGTATCTGGCATATGCCCACCTGTATATATGTACTTATTCACACACGCCTATGCCCACATAGAACATAGAACAGTACAGCACAGAACAGGCCCTTCGGCCCTCGATGTTGTGCCGAGCAATGATCACCCTACTCAAACCCACGTATCCACCCTATACCCGTACCCCAACAACCACCCCCCCCCCAACCTTTCTTTTTAGGACACTACGGGCAATTTAGCATGGCCAATCCACCTAACCAGCACATCATTGGACTGTGGGAGGAAACTGGAGCACCCGGAGGAAACCCACGCACACACGGGGAGGACGTGCAGACTCCGCACAGACAGTGACCCAGCCGGGAATCGAACCTGGGACCCTGGAGCTGTGAAGCATTTATGCTAACCACCATGCTACCCTGCTGCCCACGCTTGGGTACACACACGTGCGCTCACAGATACACATGTATGAACACATGCGCTGCAAAGATGAACCTTCAACCCATTCTCGGGTACCCTTGCGAAGCACAGCCCTCCACAAATGCAAGACGACAGGTCAAGCAGTTGGGTGGCAGTGTTTGGGACCGCACCCAATGAGATGATTTCAGATCCTGGCAGCTGAATTGCCCAGGGGGGTTGGTAAGGGGGTGGGGCGAATGTATCAGAACAGATCTAGCTGCATGGCGAGGGGGGGTTGCTGCTGGAAACGGCCGAATGGATCAATTTTATATATTCCTATTCAAACCCTTTGTGGTCTATTTTTCCCCCCCCACAACCATAAATCTTCTGTTCATTTCCCCTTGCTCCAGCTTCTCCAGTGGAGGGTAGTTGCCCGCAGCAAGCCACCTTCAACCGAACTGAGCTACGGTACAAATATAGGGACAAATTCGGATCAGGAGCTGGCCACTCGGCCCTTCAAGCCTGTCCTGCCATTCAACAGGATCGTCAGCGATTTGATTGTGACCCCCAACTCCACTCTCCTGGCAACACCGACCCCCCTCCCCGATATACTTTCACCCCACGTCGTCAGTACAGAATCCATCTTGCTTGGCCTCAATTTAAAAAAAAAAATTCAAAGGTTCTGCTCCCACCTCCTGTGGGCGGAATGGAGGTTCCAGACGCTCGCTTCCCTCCGAGAGACAAGCAATTCTCCGCGGCTCTCGCCCACACGTGGGCACGGCCTGAGGCAATGGTCCTCTTGCCCACTGCGCCCTGACATGGTGTCAGGAGGGGGCCATCCTGCCCCTTCTGCCCTTTGGACCACTCACTGAAATACTATCCCTCTCTCCCCCCCCACTCCTCCCTTTCAGCACCAAGCGACCCAGAAGGCACAAGGCGGGAAGGTGGGTGGAGGGAATGGCCCAGGAAGCTCGCAAGCAGGATGCACTCACCCGAATTCCCTCTGCATTCCCCCCCGCCCCCCCTCCCCACCCCTCCCCCCCCCTCCCCTTCCGCCCCTTCACATGAAGACACGGAGGTGGCAGCAAATCCTTGCCCAAAGTTGACTCACCCAAGGCGCTCTTCGATACGTAAGACATAACGCTGCCTGATCGCCAAAGTAGCTCCCCCAGCCCAGTGCAGGCTCACACTAAAATGCCTTGCTGCGTATTGTGGCAAATGCTGAAGTTCGAGATGGAAATATTTTGCTCTCTATACTATCGGATGCCCTCATGTGAGTCATGGAATAATGGTTAACTAGACAGACACAGATAGGCAGCCGCTCCACCCTACCCTTAGGGAAACTTTCACTGTTTTGGAAAAAGAGAAAAGGCGCGCAGCCGATGCAAGGCTCTCTTGTGTGTGTTTTGTTTTTTTAAAAAGGAAAGAAAAAAATGAGGGTTTGAACCGAGAGGGTTTGAACAAGAGAAAGTGCATTATTATTTATTTCTCTTGGAAGGCAGAATAACAGGGGCTGGTTTAGCTCACTGGGCTCAATCGTTGGCTTTGAAAGCAAACCAAAGCAGGCCAGCAGCACGGTTCAATTCCCGTACCAGCCTCCCCGAACAGGCGCCGGAATGTGGCGACTAGGGGCTTTTCACAGTAACTTCATTTGAAGCCTACTTGTGACAATAAGCGATTTTCATTTCATTCATTTTGTAACAATTTGATCTCGATGCAAGGAGGGAGGGAGGGAGGGAAGGAGGGAGGGAAGGAGGGAGGGAGGGAGGGAAGGAGGGAGGGAGGGAGGGAGGGAGGGAGGGAGGAATGGGGTCGACACGACCCACCACAGGCAGCAATGCCACAATCTGGGCTGCAACGCCCCCTCCCCGATGTCACCGGGGTGGTGGGAATGTTACAAGTTCACAGCATCACGTCAAACCCGATGCAAGTGGCTCTCGTCTCGATGTTCCTATCACCGAATTCAATCCACTTTTGTTTGGCGTAAGCCAAATGCAGTTTACGACATCAGCAACACTGCTGAGCAAACCACACACACACACTGCAAAATAATTTATATAAAGCATGCTGTGGTATATCGACAGCATGACTCCTATTGGGCGAGCAGTATTGTGTTTTCAGTGGTCGCAGGAGAGTTGAATGAAGAAGTTGAGTGCCAAACTAAACTATGTACAAATGTACAATCACAGTTCCAGTCCCAGCCGGGATTGCACACAACTTCCCGGCTCCTACCTGGGCCAAGTCCAATATCCCACTGAAGGGTCCCCGCCCCTCACCGGGCGGAACTCATCCTCCATGAGACTCAGGTCAATGCCAGTAAGCTAAAGTTGCCTTAGTCCCAGATGATCTTCGGCTGCTTTCCCCTTTGAGGGGGATTGGATTGGATTGGATTTGTTTATTGTCACGTGTACCGAGGTACAGTGAAAAGTATTTTTCTGCAAGCAGCTCAACAGATCATTCAGTACATGGGAAGAAAAAGGAATAAAAGAAAGTACATAATAGGGCAACACAAGATGTAACTACATAAGCACCGGCATCGGATGAAGCATACAGGGTGTAGTGTTAATGAGGTCAGTCCATAAGAGGGTCATTTAGGAGCCTGGTGACAGTGGGGAAGCCACCGCGCGTCGTCGGGAAACCCTTGCTGCCGGCCGGAACAGACAATTCCAGGGAATTCTACCCCTGACCACCGCACTCACCCCATTTTCCAGCTCCCGGCTCCACAACCCCGGGGACGGGGGGTTGCGGCAGAGTAAGTGGTTATCGAAACACCGCTTAAACGTTACGAGAGTTTCCGACTCGCCAACCCTTTCAGGCAGCGCGCTCCCAACTCCCAGCATCCTCTGGGTGATAAGGTTCCTCCTCAATCCCCTCTCAGCCTCCTACCTCTTACCTATGCTCCCCTGGTTGTTAACCGTTTGATGAATGGATTAAAGTCCCTTCCTATCCACCCGATCTGGGCCCTATGTAATTTTATGCGTCGCCATCAGGTCCCCTCTCGGCATTCAACACTCCAAGGAAAACAGCCCCAAACATGCAATCTCTCCCCATAGCTCAGACGCTCCAACCCAGACAGCAGCCTGGTCAATCTCCTCTGCACCCTCTCCAGTGCAACCTCCTCCTCAATATGATGTGGTGACCAGAGAGGAAAACTCAGTGTTGACCTCCTTGTTTAAGGAAAGATGTCAACGCGTTGGAAGCGGTGGTTTGGAGAAGGTTTCCCACACTAACACCAGGAATGGGCGGGTTGTCTTATGAGGAAAGGTCGGGGAGGTCAAGTTTGTATAGGCTCGAGTTTAGAGAAGTGAGAGGGGACTTGATCTGAAACCTTAAAGAGGGGTTACTGAGGGCAGCACGGTAGAATAGTGATTAGCACTGCTGCCTCACAGCTCCAGGGTCCCAGGTTCGATTCCCGGCTGGGTCACTGTCTGTGCGAAGTCTGCACGTCCTCCCCGTGTCTGCGTGGGTTTCCTCCGGGTGCTCCGGTTTCCTCCCACAGTCCAAAGATGTGCAGGTTACGTGGATTGATGCTAAACTGTCCCTTAGTGTCCAAAAAACATAAAGTGGGGTGACGGGGATGAGGTGGGGGAGTGGGCCTAGCTGCGATGCTCTTACAGAGGGTCAGTGCAGACTCGATGGGCCGAATAGCCTTATTCTGCACTGAAGCGATTCTATGACACTTAGCCATCAGCTGTCATCACAGATTATCATAGAATTTACAGTGCAGAAGGAGGCCACTCGGCCCATCGAGTCTGCACCGGCTCCTGGAAAGAGCACCCTACCCAAGGTCAACACCTCCACCCTAACCCCATAACCCAGGAACCCCACCCAACACTAAGGGCAATTTTGGACACGAAGGGCAATTGATCACGGCCAATCCACCTAACCTGCACATCTTTGGACTGTGGGAGGAAACCGGAGCACCCGGAGGAAACCCACACAGATACACGGGGAGGACGTGCAGACTCCGCACAGACAGTGACCCAGCGGGGAATCGAACCTGGGACCTGGTGCTGTGAAACAATTGTGCTAACCGCAATGCTACCCTGCTGTCATCGCCTGGCATTAAACTGCGTCACCTCCAGCTCTCTCTCTTCCAATCACCCTCAGTATGTTCATCCGCGGACAGTGCGTCTGCTGGTTGGATCATTAACCGGAGGGTCTACATTTAAAATCATTGACAGAAGATATAAAGGGGAGATGAGAAGAAACTCTTTCTGTGTTTGAAAGGCTTTATTTGAAAAGGTGGCGTGTACTGATTTCGCCAACAGCCTTACACCGGCGAGGGGGTCGGGGGTGGGGGGGGGGGGGGGGGGGGGGGGGCGCCGTTTGTACAGGGGGGTATTTGAGGAGGAGAAGCCTATAGGGGTCATGGACGAAAGTTGGGGATTTGGGGACTAAACACGACTCAGCTCTTTCCAAGGGACGGCGCAGGCCTGAATCCGACAGAATTAAAAGCAAATCGCTTTGCAGTGGCTGGGGATTCACAGGGGAATTCTGGGGGAAATCGGCATCTGTGAACAGAGAATCGGCCAATACGGCGACGCTCCTTCAACACTGGAGGGAGAGGTCGGAATGTTTCATTCAATTCATTCATTAGCAGGTGGCATCTCTGCCTGGACCCAGCATTTGTTGCCCGGCGCCAGCTGCCCTTGAACCGTGTCGCGCTCGCCCATTTCAGAGAGGGGCAGCGAAGAGTCAACCACATCGCTGTGGGGTCTGGGAGTCACAGTAGGTCAGACTAGGGTAAGGGCAACAGATTCCTCTTACTGAAGGGGTATTAGCGAACCAGAGGGTTTTTTTTTAAGACAACAATTATCATTGTTATCTTTAGACTTTTAATTGCAGATTTTTTATTGATTTCCAATTTCACCATCTCCATGGTTGGATTCGAACCCAGGTCCCCAGCTCTCCTGTTGGAAATCCAATTGGCCTCCCCAGTTGCCCCTTGAGAAGGTGGTGGCGAGCTGCCTTCTTGAACTGCTGCAGTCCCTGAGGTGTAGGTACACCCATTGTGCTGTTAGGGAGGGAGTTTCAGGGTATCGTCCCAGCGACAGTGAAGGAACGGCCGATATATTTCCCAGTCAGGGTGGTGAGTGACTTGGAGGGGAACCTCCAGGTGGTGGGGTTCCCAGGTATCTGCTGCTCTTGTCCTTCTAGGTGGTAGTGGCCGTGGGTTGGGAAGGTGCTGTATGAGGAGCCTTGGTGAGTTGCTGCAGTGCATCTTGTAGATGGGACACACGGCTGACACTGTGCGTCGGTGGGGGAGGGAGTGAATGTTTGTGGGAGGGGAGCAATCAAGCGGGGCTGCTTTGTCCTGAGTTCATGGGTTTTATGCTGTTGAGATAGAAAGAGGGAGATGAAAGTGACAGAGAGAGTGAAAACAAGAGAGACAGTGAGAGAGAGAGAGAGAGAAACAAAGAGAGACAGTGAGAGAGAGAGAGAGAAACAAGAGAGACAGTGAGAGAGAGAGAGATAATGAGAAACAGAGAGAAAGAGAGAGGGAGAGAGAATGAGAAACAGAGAGAAAGAGAGAGGGAGAGAGAGAAACAGAGAGACAGTGAGAGAGAGAGAGTGAGAGAAACAAGAGAGTTAGTGAGAGAGAGGAAGAGAGAGAGAGAGAAAAACAAAGAGAGACAGTGAGAGAGAGAGAGAGAGACAAAGAGAGACAGTGAGAGAGAGAGAGAGAGAGAGAGGAACAAGAAAGACAGTGAGAGAGAGAGAGAGAAATAAGAGAGACAGTGAGACAGAGAGAGAGTCAAAGCGAGACCGTGAGAGAGAGAGGAACAAGAAAGACAGTGAGAGAGAGAGAGAGAAATAAGAGAGACAGTGAGAGAGAGAGAGAGAGACAAAGAGTGACCGTGAGAGAGAGAGGAACAAGAAAGACAGTGAGAGAGAGAGAGAGAGAAATAAGAGAGACAGTGAGAGAGAGAGAGAGAGAGTGAGAAACAAGAAGAGAGACAGAGAGAGATGTCATAATATACACACAGGTATATGATGGAGTGCAGACAGGCAGTAATTGACACACAGGATGACCAGTGAGCACAGAGAACACAGCAGCCAATCACCAGACAGGACACGGCCACTATAAAGCCAGAGGGCACTGGTTTTCCCGCTCTCTCGGGATGCAGCCTCTGAGACAGTCAGAGTCCGTGAGCAACAACTAGAACAAACACCATGTGGTAGTCAGTTAGTCTGGTCAGGTTAGCCTCAGGTCTCCAGTCAACTCAGCATAGTGTCAACCCACAGTTAAAGCATGTATTATAGTTAAGTGTTCAATAAAATAGAGTTGCATTTCTGTTGGAAGCCTGTCTCTCCCACGGCTGCAGTAAATGCAATCCTCGCAGACCCAGCTTACTCAACACACGAAGAGAAACAGAGAGAGAAACAAGAGAGACAGAGAGAGAGAGAGAGAGAAACAAGAAGAGAGACAGAGAGACAGAGACAGAGAGAGAAACAAGAGAGACAGAGAGAGAGAGAGAAACAAGAAGAGAGACAGAGAGATAGAGAGAGAGAGTGAGAAACAAGAAGAGAGACAGAGAGATTAGAGACAGAGAGAGAAACAAGAGAGACAGAGAGACAGAGAGAGAGAGAGAAACAAGAAGAGAGACAGAGAGACAGAGAGAGAGTGAGAAACAAGAAGAGAGACAGAGAGACAGAGAGTGAGAAACAAGAAGAGAGACAGAGAGACAGAGACAGAGAGAGAAACAAGAGAGACAGAGAGAGAGAGAGAGAAACAAGAAGAGAGACAGAGAGATAGAGACAGAGAGAGAAACAAGAGAGACAGAGAGACAGAGAGAGAGAGAGAGAGAAACAAGAAGAGAGACAGAGAGATAGAGACAGAGAGAGAAACAAGAGAGACAGAGAGACAGAGAGAGAGAGAGAGAGAAACAAGAAGAGAGACAGAGAGATAGAGACAGAGAGAGAAACAAGAGAGACAGAGAGAGAGAGAGAGAGAAACAAGAAGAGAGACAGAGAGACAGAGACAGAGAGAGAAACAAGAGAGACAGAGAGAGAGAGAGAGTGAGACACAAAGAGAGTCAGAGAGACAGAGAGACAGAGAGAGAGAGAGAAACAAGAGAGGCAGAGAGAGAAACAAGAGAGACAGAGAGACAGAGAGACAGAGAGACAGAGAGAGACAGAGAGACAGAGAGACAGAGAGAGAAACAAGAAGAGAGACAGAGAGAGAAACAAGAGAGACAGAGAGACAGAGAGAGAGTGAGACACAAAGAGAGACAGAGAGACAGAGAGACAGAGAGACAGAGAGAGAGAGAGAAACAAGAGAGACAGAGAGAGAGAAACAAGAAGAGAGAGAGAGAGAAGGGGCCGGTGTCAATCCCGCCCCCGCTGTGTCCCGAATTCTCCGCCCCCCGAGATTGGGTGGGGGCGGGAATTGCGCCGCACCGGTCAGCGGGCCCCCGGCGGCGATTCTCCGGCCCGCGATGGGCCGAAGTCCCGCCGCTGACAGGCCTTTCCCGCCGGTGGTTCAAACCAACTCTGGAACCGGCAGGATTGGCGGCACGGGTGGGTTCCGGGGTCCTGGAGGGGCGCGGGGCGATCTGACCCCGGGGGAGTGCCCCCACGATGGCCTGGCCTGCGATCGGGGCCCACCGATCGGCGGGTGGGCCTGTGCCGTGGGGGCACTCTTTTTCTTCCTCCTTCACCATGGCGGAGGCGGTAGACACCCCCTCCTCTCCGCATGCGCCGGTGTGACATCAGCAGCCGCTGACGCACCGGCGCATGAGCGGACTTCCGCCGGCCGGCGAAGGCCTTCGTGCCCTGCTGGCGTGGCGCCAAAGGCCTTTCGCGTCGGCCGGCAGAGCGGGAACCACTCCGGCGTGGGCCTAGCCCCTCAATGTGAGGGCTTGGCCCCCAAAAGTGCGGAGAATTCTGCACCTTTGGGGAGGCCCGACGCTGGAGTGGTTGGCGCCACTCCGCTACGCCGGGACCCCCCGCCCCTCCGGGTAGGGGAGAATCCCGGCCATGAAGAGAGACAGTGAGAGAGAGAGAGAGAGGGTGAGAAACAAGAAAGACAGTGAGAGACAGAGAGAGAGAATGAGAAACAAAGAGAGACAGTCAGAGAGATAGAGACACAAGAAGAGAGACAGTGTGTGTGCATGAGAGAGAGAGAGAGAGAGTGAGAAACAAGAAAGACAGTGAGAGACAGAGAGAGAGAATGAGAAACAAAGAGAGACAGTCAGAGAGATAGAGACACAAGAAGAGAGACAGTGTGTGTGCATGAGAGAGAGAGAGTGAGAAACAAAGAGAGACAGTCAGAGAGGTAGAGACACAAGAAGAGAGACAGTGTGTGTGCATGAGAGAGAGGGAGAGAGCAAGAGAGAGATGAAGAGCGAGACAGAGAGAGACAGGCATGCCAAAGAGAGTGCGAGAGACCAGCAAAGAGGGACACAGAGAGAGAGAAAGATGAACTGACACTGGCAAAAAAGAGTATGGACCAGGAAATGTTCAAAGAGAGAGAGAGTGTCAAAGAGAAGGGCAAGACGTAGGAAAAGAGAGAGAAAGTGGCGATCAGAAAATAGCCACAGTAAAGAGAGAGAGAGGGATGTGAGGGGAAAGGCAGCCGGGCAGAGAGGGAGACACGTTGCTGAGACTCAATCACAAAAAGCACGAGCACAGACTGCAAGAGAAAAACAGACAGTGGCTGAAGAACAAGTGAGAATGGAGAAGATTGATAGGCTGTGCATCAGGAACTGGTACATAAATGACAACACGTTCCTATCGCACATCAACAGCAAGGCAGGTAGTTTCACGATATCAAGGAATTTGCGTGTGACCCATTCAGGATTCTCGTCCACCACTTTGTGAGGAGGACCTTTTGACCTGGAAATGGTGATGTTTAAAACGTCTGCACAATCTGTCATTGCTTTCAAGGATGTTTGAAAGGGACTCTGGAGAGCTTGCGGCAGTTGGATGGGGTCAATTGTTATTTCCTTGGCTAATCAGAAATACTGGTCCATGTGAGCTGGGGACCATTGACTTGGAAGCAGAGCCAAGAAGTTAAGGCCAGCAGCCACGCCAAGGAGAGAGAGAGGCACAAAGGGAGAGCTGCAGACAGAAAGGGAGAGCTGCAGACACAAATGGAGAGCTGCAGACACAAAGGGAGAGCTGCAGAGAGAAAGGGAAAGTTGCAGACAGAAAGGGAGAGCTGCAGACAGAATGGGAGAGCTGCAGAGAGAAAGGGAGAGCTGCAGAGAGACAGGGAGTGCTGCAGAGAGAAAGGGAGAGCTGCAGACAGAAAGGAAGAGTTGCAGACAGAAAGGGAGAGCTGCAGAGACAATGGGAGAGCTGCAGACAGAAAGGGAGTGCTGCAGACACAAAGGGAGAGCTGCAGACAGAAAGGGAGAGCTGCAGACAGAAAGGGAGAGCTGCAGACAGAAAGGGAGAGCTGCAGACAGAAAGGGAGAGCTGCAGACACAAAGGGAGAGCGGCAGACAGAAAGGGAGAGCTGCAGACAGGAAGGGAGAGCTGCAGACAGGAAGGGAGAGCTGCAGACAGAAAGGGAGAGCTGCAGACAGAAAGGGAGAGCAGCAGACAGAAAGGGAGAGCTGCAGACAGAAAGGGAGAGCAGCAGACAGAAAGGGAGAGCTGCAGACAGAAAGGGAGAGCAGCAGACAGAAAGGAAAGCTGCAGACAGAAAGGGAGAGCAGCAGACAGAAAGGGAGAGCTGCAGACAGAAAGGAAGAGTTGCAGACAGAAAGGGAGAGCTGCAGAGACAATGGGAGAGCTGCAGACACAAAGGGAGAGCAGCAGACAGAAAGGGAGAGCTGCAGACACAAAGGGAGAGCTGCAGACAGAAAGGGAGAGTTGCAGACACAAAGGGAGAGCTGCAGACAGAAAGGGAGAGCAGCAGACAGAAAGGGAGAGCTGCAGACAGAAAGGGAGAGCTGCAGACACAATGGGAGAGTTGCAGACACAATGGGAGAGCGGCAGAGAGAATGGGAGAGCTGCAGACAGAAAGGGAGAGCTGCAGACAGAAAGGGAGAGTTACAGACACAATGGGAAAGCTGCAGAGAGAATGGGAGAGCTGCAGACAGAAAGGGAGAGCAGCAGACAGAAAGGAAAGCTGCAGACAGAAAGGGAGAGCTGCAGACAGAAAGGGAGAGCTGCAGACAGAAAGGGAGAGCTGCAGACAGAAAGGGAGAGCTGCAGACAGAAAGGGAGAGTTGCAGAGAGAAAGGGAGTGCTGCAGAGAGAAAGGGAGAGCTGCAGAGAGAAAGGGAGAGCTGCAGACAGAAAGGAAGAGTTGCAGACAGAAAGGGAGAGCTGCCGACAGAAAGGGAGAGTTACAGACACAATGGGAAAGCTGCAGAGAGAATGGGAGAGCTGCAGACAGAAAGGGAGAGCTGCAGACAGAAAGGGAGAGTTACAGACACAATGGGAAAGCTGCAGAGAGAATGGGAGAGCTGCAGACAGAAAGGGAGAGCAGCAGACAGAAAGGAAAGCTGCAGACAGAAAGGGAGAGCAGCAGACAGAAAGGGAGAGCTGCAGACAGAAAGGGAGAGCTGCAGACAGAAAGGAAAGCTGCAGACAGAAAGGGAGAGCTGCAGACAGAAAGGAAAGCTGCAGACAGAAAGGGAGAGCTGCAGACAGAAAGGAAGAGTTGCAGACAGAAAGGGAGAGCTGCAGAGACAATGGGAGAGCTGCAGACACAAAGGGAGAGCAGCAGACAGAAAGGGAGAGCTGCAGACACAAAGGGAGAGCTGCAGACACAAAGGGAGAGCAGCAGACACAAAGGGAGAGCTGCAGACAGAAAGGGAGAGCTGCAGACAGAAAGGGAGAGCTGCAGACAGAAAGGGAGAGCTGCAGACACAATGGGAGAGTTGCAGACACAATGGGAGAGCGGCAGACAGAAAGGAAGAGTTGCAGACAGAAAGGGAGAGCTGCAGACAGAAAGGGAGAGTTACAGACACAATGGGAAAGCTGCAGAGAGAATGGGAGAGCTGCAGACAGAAAGGGAGAGCTGCAGACAGAAAGGGAGAGTTACAGACACAATGGGAAAGCTGCAGAGAGAATGGGAGAGCTGCAGACAGAAAGGAGAGCTGCAGACAGAAAGGGAGAGCTGCAGACAGAAAGGGAGAGCTGCAGACAGAAAGGGAGAGCTGCAGACAGAAAGGGAGGGTTGCAGACAGAAAGGGAGAGCTGCAGACAGAAAGGGAGAGCTGCAGAGAGAAAGGGAGAGCTGCAGACAGAAAGGGAGAGTTGCAGACAGAAAGGAGAGCTGCAGACAGAAAGGGAGAGCTGCAGACAGAAAGGGAGAGCTGCAGACAGAAAGGGAGAGCTGCAGACAGAAAGGGAGGGTTGCAGACAGAAAGGGAGAGCTGCAGACAGAAAGGGAGAGCTGCAGACAGAAAGGGAGAGCTGCAGACAGAAAGGGAGAGCTGCAGACAGAAAGGGAGAGTTGCAGAGAGAAAGGGAGTGCTGCAGAGAGAAAGGGAGAGCTGCAGAGAGAAAGGGAGAGCTGCAGACAGAAAGGAAGAGTTGCAGACAGAAAGGGAGAGCTGCAGACAGAAAGGGAGAGTTACAGACACAATGGGAAAGCTGCAGAGAGAATGGGAGAGCTGCAGACAGAAAGGGAGAGCTGCAGACAGAAAGGGAGAGTTACAGACACAATGGGAAAGCTGCAGAGAGAATGGGAGAGCTGCAGACAGAAAGGGAGAGCAGCAGACAGAAAGGAAAGCTGCAGACAGAAAGGGAGAGCTGCAGACAGAAAGGGAGAGCTGCAGACAGAAAGGGAGAGCTGCAGACACAAAGGGAGAGCTGCAGACAGAAAGGGAGAGCTGCAGACAGAAAGGGAGAGCTGCAGACAGAAAGGGAGAGTTGCAGACAGAAAGGGAGAGTTACAGACACAATGGGAAAGCTGCAGAGAGAATGGGAGAGCTGCAGACAGAAAGGGAGAGTTGCAGACAGAAAGGGAGAGCTGCAGACAGAAAGGGAGAGTTACAGACCCAATGGGAAAGCTGCAGAGAGAATGGGAGAGCTGCAGACAGAAAGGGAGAGCTGCAGACAGAAAGGGAGAGCAGCAGACAGAAAGGAAAGCTGCAGACAGAAAGGGAGAGCTGCAGACAGAAAGGGAGAGCTGCAGACAGAAAGGGAGAGTTACAGACACAATGGGAAAGCTGCAGAGAGAATGGGAGAGCTGCAGACAGAAAGGGAGAGCTGCAGACAGAAAGGGAGAGCTGCAGACAGAAAGGGAGAGCTGCAGACAGAAAGGAAATTTGGAGGCAGAAAGGGAAAACGAGAGATGTTACGTACTAGAGGCTGCATTGGGAGGATTGTAAGATTGCATTTGGTGCCATGTTTATGATGGAGTCTGGGGGTGGGGCATGGTTACAGAAGACATATCTTTGTTGTCTTAGCCGATTGAAGTGAAATTTACCAACACATCTGAAGTATCATTTGTCCATTATTTCACCTATATTACGTGACCCATTCTCCCTTTACAAGTTGCTACCATACAGCACATTGTAGGTCCGTTAACATCAGCATAATGGTAACAATCACCCTTTTATTTATAAACTCGTGTCAGAGACAGAGTGGGAGGAAAACAGAGTGACCAAGATACAGAGAGTGAGAGTGACAGAGAGGAGAATCGAGGTCGAGAGAGTATGAGAGACAGACAGAGAGAAGAGACAGTTACAGAGAGAGAGGGAAGAGACGCAGAAGAGGAGAAGCAGAGAGTGAGAGAAAGAGGCAGAAGAGGAGAGGCCGAGAGAGAGGCAGAAGGGAGGAGAAACAGAAAAGGACAGAGAGCGACAGAAGAGGAGAGAGAGTGAGAGAAGAGGAGAGTAAGAGAGAGTGAGAGAGACAGACTGAAGAGGAGAGAGAGTGAGAGAGAGACAGAGAAGAGAGACAGAGTTAGGTGAGAGAGACAGCCAGAAGATGAGAGATGGAGAGTGAGATTGACAGAAGAGAAGAGTGAGAGAGAGAGAAGAGAGGCATAGTGGAAGACGAGATGAGAGAGGGAGAGTCAGGAGAAACAGAGAGAGTGAGAGGAAGACAAAAAAGAGAGAGTAGGATAGATTGAGGCAGAAGAGGAGAGAAGGTGAATGAGACAAACAGAACAGGAGAGACAGAGAGAGTGAGAGGGACAGAGAATAAGGGAGATAGAGAGTGAGAGAGAAAGACAGACAGAAGAGGAGAGATAGTGAGAGAGAAAGAGACAGACAGAAGAGGAGAGAGAGTGAGTGAGATACAGAAGAGGAGAAACAGCGTGAGTAAGAGAGACAGAGGAGGAGAGAGAGTGAGAAGGACAGAGTAGAGCAGAGAGAGGAAGAGGGAAAGACAGACAGAAGAGGATAAACAGAGAGTGAGAGAGAGACAGAAGAGGGAAGACAGTTACAGAGAGAGGTAAGAGACTGGAAGAGGAGAAGCAGAGAGTGAGAGAAAGAGACAGAAGAGGAGAGACTGAGAGAGTGTGAGAGGCAGCCAGAAGAGGAGAAAGAGAAAAGGACAGAGAGCGACAGAAGAGGAGAGTGAGAGAGAGTGAGAGAAGAGCAGAGTAAGAGAGAGTGAGAGAGACGGGCAGAAGAGGAGAGAGAGTGAGAGAGTGAGGGAAGAGGAAAGTAAGAGAGAGTGAGAGAGAGATGGACAGAAGAGGAGAGAGAGTGAGAGATAGACAGAGAAGTGAGACACAGAGAGAGTGAGAGAAGAGGAGAGTAAGAGAGTGAGAGAGAGACGGACAGAAGAGGAGAGAGAGTGAGAGATAGGCAGAGAAGTGAGACACAGAGAGAGTGAGAGAGAGTGAGAGAAGAGGCGAGTAAGAGAATGAGAGAGACAGATAGAAGAGGAGAGAGGGTGAGAGAGAAAGAGACAGACAGAAGAGATGAGACAGTTACAGAGAGAGGTAAAAGACGAGAAGAGAAATAGAGAGTGAGTGAGAGACAGAAGAGGAGAGACCGAGAAAGTGTGAGAGGCAGACAGGAGGAGAAACAGAAAAGGACAGAGAGCGACAGAAGAGGAGAGAGAGTGAGAGAAGTGGAGAGTAAGAGAGAGTGAGAGAGACAGACTGAAGAGGAGAGAGAGTGAGAGAGAGACGGCGAAGAGAGACAAATAGAGAGAGTGAGAGGATGACAGAAGAGAGTGAAAGAGACAAAAGAGGAGAAACTGAGAGAGAGAGACAGAAGAGGAGAGGAAGAGCGAGTGAGAGAGATGGACAGAAGAGGAGAGAGAGTGAGAGAGACAAAGAGAGACACAGAGAGTGAGATATAGACAGAAGATGAGAGACGGAGAGTGAGATAGACAGATAAGGAGAGAGAGTGAGAGAGACAGAGAGCGAGAGAGACAGAGACTCAGAGGGACAGAGAAGAGGGGAGGCAGAGAGAGTGAGAGAGACAGAGAGGAGGAAAGAGAGAGAATGAGACAGACAGGGCAGAAAGACAGAGTGAGAGACAGAAGAGGAGAGACAGAGTGAGAGAAAGAGACAGAAAAGAAAAATAGAGAGAGTCAGAGGGACAGAGAGAGATAGCAAGAGTCAACGGGACAGAGAGAAGAGGAGAGACAGAGACAGACCGTCAGACAGATGGAAGAGGAGCGAGAGGGAGAGATAGACAGAAAAGGAGGGAGAGAGAGAGTGAGAAAGATGGAAGAGGAGGGAGAGAGAGTGAGGGAGACAGGCATGAGAGGAGAGAGTGAGTGACGGACAGAAGAGGAGCGAGAGACAGACAGACAGAAGAGAGAGAGAGACAGAGAGAGAGAGGGAGAGACGGACAGAAGAGGAGAAACAGAGATAGTGAGAAAGACAGAACAGGAGGGAGACAGACAGACAGAAGAGAGAGAGAGACAGAGGGAGGGAGAGAAAATGAAAAATGAAAATGGCTTATTGTCACGAGTAGGCTTCAATGAAGTTACTGTGAAAAGCCCCTAGCTGCCACATTCCGGCGCCTGTTCAGGGAGGCTGGTACGGGAATTGAACCGTGTTGCTGGCCTGCTTGGTCTGCTATAAAAGCCAGCGATTTAGCCCAGTGAGCTAAACCAGAGAGAGACAGAAGAGGCGCGAGACAGGCAGGCAGAAGAGAGAAAGAGACAGAGAGAGGGAGAGAGAGAGACAGAGAGAAGAGGAGAGAGTCAGAGAGAGGGGGGGGGAGAGAGACAGAAGAGGAGAGACAGAGGGCATCTGAGAGAGACAGAAGAGGAGGGAGAGAGAGAGAGAGTGAGGGAGACAGACATGAGAGGAGAGATGGAGAAGAGGAGAGACAGAGAGTCTGAGAGAGAGTGAGAGAGAAAGAGACAGGAGAGACAGTGAGAGAGACAGTCAAAAGGGCAGAGGGAGGGAGGAGGAGAGAGAGAGAGAGAGATAGACAGGCAGAAGGGCAGAGAGAGAGGAGGAGAGAGAGAGAGACAGGCAGAAGATGAGATAAAGGGAGAAAGACAGACAGAGGTGAGACAGAGAGAGTGAGAGAGACAGACAAAAGAGGAGAGATAGTGAGTGAGGGGGACACACAGGAGAGGAGAGAAAGAGAGTGAAAGAGAGAGAGAGAAGACAAGAGAGTGAGACAGAGAGACACACAGAAGGAGAGAGAGTGAGAGAGACACATAGAAGAGGAGATAGCGAGTGAGGGGGGACACACAGGAGAGGGGAGACAGAGGGAGAGATAGAGAATGAGGCACACTGAAGAAGAGACAGCAGGAGAGAACGAGGCAGAGAGAATAGGAGAGACAGAGAGACTGAGGGAGACAGACAGAATAGGAGGGAGAGAGAGAGATAGACAGAAGGTGAGAGACTGAGAGCGCGAGAGAGTGACAGGAGGAGAGAGAGAGTGGGAGAGATTGACAGGAGGGAGAGGGACATTCAGACAGAAGAGGGGAGGCAGAGAGAGTGAGAGAGACAGAGGTAAGAGGAGAGACAGTGAGACAAAGAGGTGGAGAGAGTGATAGAAAAATGCAGAAGAGCAGAGATAGAGAGTGAGAGAGACAGAAGAGGGAGAGGGATAGAAGAGGAGAGAGAAAGAGAGACAGAAGAGGGGAGACAGAGAGAGGGGGAGATAGACAGAAGAGGAGAGAGAGAGATATATAGGAGAGAGACAGAAGAGGAGATGGAGAATGAGACAGGCAGAGGAGGAGAGACAGTGAGAGTAAATGGGACAGAGGAAAGAGAGATAGAGACAGACAGGAGGAGAGAGACAGACAGAAGAGGAGAAACAGAGAGAGGCAGAAGAGAAGGGAGAGAGTGAGAGAGACAGACATGAGAGGAGAGCGAGGTAGAGGGTCTGAGAGAGAGTGGAAGATGGAGAGAAGAGGAGGGACAGAGTGAGAAAGACAGACAGAAGTGATGTGTTATGTACTCTGGAATAACACAGGCTGCAACACGATGCAGCTTTGACCAAAAGATACTCCAGACTTTGAAGTAAGTTCAATGTGATTTATTGAACCATTAGCACAGTTCTCTATGAGTTTGACTCTCCTGCTAATCTTGCTATAGTAACTAACCAGTCTGCTCTAAGCCATGTGGTGGGTGTGATGCTTCTGATCTGCCCCTGTCCTTCTCTCTAAGTGTCGCCTGTGGAAAGAGACAGAGCATGTGTGCCCTGTCCTTATATATGGGTTGTGTATGCCCCCTAGTGGTAGTGTCACCTCTGGGTATCTTGAATGCCCATTGGTCGTGTCCTATTCTAACTGTTCATTAGCTGTATGTCTTCATGCCATGACATTTCTGGTGCTCCCTTTAGTGTTTACTTAGTCATAGTGTATTTACATTAACCCCTTGTGTATTTACAGTGATGCATTTCACCACAAGAAGAGAAGAGACAGAGAGAGTGTGAGAGAGGCAGACAGGAGAGGCAGAGAGAGTGAATGAGACAGACAGAAGAGGAGAGAGAGTGAGAGAGAGAGAGAGAGAGAGAGACAGTGGAAACAGGAGGGAGAGAAGGACAGGGAGACGAGGAGAGCCAGTAAGAGTGAGAGAGATGTTATGCTCGACAGCATGGACAATGATTAAGCCAGTGCAGCAAAGAACATCTAGTTCTAGACTAGTCGATTTATTATTGTACAACAAACTGGAACAATGACAAACACAACTAACCATGATGACATCACCTTACAGACTTCCACTAGCTTGCAATGTCACATGGTATAACGTGCCTGCCACCTAGTGGTCGGAGGTCAAACATATTTACATGCACAATTGTTGATGCATATCACTACATCCCCCTTTGCTTGAGATTGTGAAGAAAAAGAAATACACAGTATTTCAATAAATATTGTATATGATATGCATAGCACAATAATTTATATCATGGAGAGCTGTATTGTCCAAGTACAGATTCATGGCGGGTTTCTCCGATTCTGAGACGAAGTGTTGACGCCAACGCAGAATCCGTGGACTTCTTTGACAGAAAAATCAGCGCCACATCTGGACCGATTCCGCTAGCGAAGTATGGCGGTGCTGGACACTGTCCATACGCCCTCTCCCTCTCTCTCAGCAGCCACCACGCCAGCTTCACGATGTTTGAGGGCACACGTGGACCGCGCCGCCGGGAACTCGGGCCCTCGGAGTTGGAGAATCGCGGGTGGGCACACTGATGACACGCAAACGGTGTTTCAAGTACGGACGCCGTGAAATGCAATGGCGCCGTTTTCGAGGCGACGGAGGCGACGTCGAACCGGTGACTGCCGCGATTTTGTTATCGGAAGCTATTCTCCGTCCGATCGCACGCTCCGGTTTCGGCATCGGCTCACGGAGAATCCCGCCCTCAATCTTCCTTTCTATGCCTTGTGGATCTTCTAAGCTTCGGTACATGCGATGAATCTGATTGACGGTCTTGCATTTCTGTCGGTGCATCACTGTTTGCAAATTCAGACCATACAATGATATTTAATTCCTCCTCTGGTTGTCTTGGGTTTGAGGAATTTAAGTTTTCTTCGACATTGTCTGCTTACAGTTGACCCTCACTACATCCTTCGGATTTAAAGGTTTCAGAGCCCTGGTTGACCTGTCATAGTTACTCCTCTGCTTCTCCTTTTGAGGTTGCAGCTGATTCCCTACCTTGTGATTTGCTTGCTGGTTTAGTACGGCAGAGTCGTTCGTAGCTGTCTATTCATTCACAGGTCCGATGGAAACAAACCACGACTTCAAAGGAGATGCTCGACCGCCAAACAATGCTCGATATGGATCGTCTTGACGGTCCATGGATTTGTTTGGGAGTTGGCGGACAATCTGCGCACCTTTTCCTGCTTTGCCATTTTGCTGAGGATGCAATGGGCTCAATGTTGCATGTCTGAAGTCATAATGCTGTGCAAATGCCTCCCATTCTTTACAGTGGAAACACAGACCGTTGTCACTCCTGAGGAATGCCATGACATGCAAACATTGCTTTTGTATGCTTAATAACAGTGGCTGACAAGCTTGACAACTGTGCCACTTCAGGATAGTTTGAATAGTAGCCGACTATTAGCAAATATTCTTTACCTTCAAGGTAGAATAAGTCTAACTCCACCATTTGCCAAGGAACTGGCACAGTTTTGTCCATCATCATAGAATTTACGGTGCAGAAGGAGGCCATTCGGCCCATCGAATCTGCACCGGCTCTTGGACTAGTGGGCCTAGCTGCGATGCTCTTACAGAGGGTCAGTGCAGACTCGATGGGCCGAATGGCCTTAGTCTGCACTGAAGGGTTTCTATGACACTTACCATCAGCTGTCATCATAGATTTCATAGAATTTACAGTGCTGAAGGAGGCCACTCGGCCCATCGTGTCTGCACCGGCTCCTGGAAAGAGCACCCTACCCAAGGTCAACACCTCCACCCTAACCCCATAACCCAGTAACCCCACCCAACACAAAGGGCAATTTTGGACACTAAGTGCAATTTATCATGGCCAATCCACCTAACCTGCACATCTTTGGACTGTGGGAGGAAACCGGAGCACCCGGAGGAAACCCACACAGACACGGGGAGAACGTGCAGACTCCGCACAGACAGTGATCCAAGTCGGGAATTGAACCTGGGACTCTGGAGCTGTGAAGCAATTGTGCTAACCACTACGCTACCGTGCTGCCCATCGAATGCTTCACTTGTCGATATCGGTACCGTTGACTAGTGGTACACTTTTCCCCCAGTGTCTGTATATCTTTATTTATTCCTGGCCAATATACCGCATCTCGCCCGCTTCTCTTGCATTTCTCGATTCCGAGGTGACCCTCATGAATCTTTTGCACGATTTATTTCCGCAGAGACGGTGGAATAATGATTCTCTGCTGTCTTAATAACAAACCATTTGCCACACTTAGCTCTGATCGTAAACTATGATTCTTGGAGCATGAAACTTTCGGCCATCCATCGTTGAGATTACGCATCACCATTTGCAGAACGTCATCTTTTTCCGTTTCTGCAACAATCAGTTTTGGCTTTGCTTCTGGTGGCATCTCTGTGATCATATCCACATGTACTTGCACATCCTCTCCCATGGAATTGTCGCCCAGTGCTGCTGCAGCTCGGTATAGTGCATCGGCTACCACAATGTGCTTGCCTGGTGCATGGATCAAGTCAAAGTTATACCGCTGCCATTTCATCATCATCCGCTGAATGCGAGGTGACATTTCACTCAGGTTTTTCTTGATTCTGGCAACCAACGGTCTGTGATCTGTCTCTGCAATGGAAGCAGGTAGGCCGTACACGTAACTGTTGAATTTCTCTAATCCATTGACTGATCCTAGACACCCCTTTTCAATTTGAGCACAGTGACACTCAGAGTTTCTCATCGATCTGGACGCCTATGTTACTGGTTTCCAATCCCTCCCATTTCCAGCGAAACGGCACCTGAACCATCCTTCGATGCATCTGTCAAATATCTTGGTGTTCTTGATTGGGTCGAAGAATGTGTGAGCTGGAGAAGTCCTTCGACCTCCTTTCAATGTGATCGACTCTTGTTCATGTTTGTCTGTCCACGTGAAGGACGTTTTTTTAGAACTTCTCTGAGACATGCTGTCTTTGCTGAGAGCTTTGGAACACATTTACCAACAATATTAATCGTGCCTCGTAATCTCAAAATCTACGAAACGGAGTATTGATTGTACAATACTTCGTACTTTCTTCATCTAACTTGAGTTGCCCGAATCCCTGCGAAGCATCATGTTTGCTGAAATATGTCGCACCAGACATCTCACTTGTGATCTCCTCTCGCTGAGGTGTCAGACAGTGTTCCCTTTTTACGTTTGCATTGAGATCTTTAGAATCTATGCATATCCTGAGATCATTATTTCATTTTTTAACACACACCATCGAATTGACCCAATCTGTCGACTCTTTTTGATCACACCAAGATTTGCCATTCGGTCTAATTCAGCTTTGAAATGGTTACGTGATGTGGCTGGAACACGTCTTAGAGCATGTACCACTACTGGTCAAGCATCATTCTTGAGTTGAATCTTGTAGGTGAAAATGCCTGGGAAAACCTGCACAATAGACTCCACCTATCAGCAGTGCCTGCTCAGTGCAATACACTCTTCTCACCAGTTCCAGTACTTCACACGCTTCAACACCTAGCAGCCACTCACGATCTTCAGCTACTATGGAGAATTTGACTTTGTGAACTTTATCTTTTACTTGGAAATCGAGATCCCACATGCCTGATGTGTCAATTTTTTGACCATTGTAGTCCTTCAAGAAGACTGGCTTGTTTAATATTTTGGGTTTCGTTTTCATAGCTTCAATATCACTGATGCTGATGAGATTTGCTCTCGCTCCTGTGTCGAGTCTAACATTAATGAGTGATTTATTGATCAACAATGAAACTCTCCAGTTATCTTTTACAAAATCATTTTTCTATTCGCCAACCTGTTCATTTACACAAAATGGCTGCCTCTGGCAAGCGTTCAAAATGGCCGCCGCTGCTGAGACCACGTTTTACTTTCGACTGCGTCACAACATCAATGGCGTCGGCATCACTCCCGATTTTCACGCCAAAATTCCTTGCATTCATTGTGTTTGTGTGCCGCGCAGATAATTCAGTCACATGGAAAATGATAATCGAGTCTTCTAACTGAAGCTCATTTCCCTGTTAGAGACGTTCATGCACTTTGTCATTATTAATTCCAAAGACAATCTGATCTCGAATCATCGAGGATTTTAACATCGCAAAGTTACAAGTTTGTGCTTTCAACTTGAGGTCGGTATGAAAGCTATCAAAGGACTCGCCCGTCTTCTGCCCGCGCGTTCTAAATATGTACCGCACGATGGTTTTGCTCTTTTGTGGAGTACAATGCTCATCAAACTTCTTAATGATGACATCGAAGCTTTCATTATCTTCGTCCTGTTGAAGAAAAATGTGTTGTAAATCTCTCTCACCTGGGTGTCGTAGTTAATATTTTCCCCGCTTCTGGACCGTGATAGAAAGATTCAACAAGTTTCGTTAGGTAAGCAAAACAGAGCTTTACTTACGAACTACAACTACAAGCAGTAATGGCTGAAACTTGGAGTCAGAAGGCAGTCAAATACAAACTTCTGGTTCCTTTCCAAGTCTGCTCTATTACAAAGAAATAGGTCGATATTTATACATTATAGAATCAAGATAACGTGAATACAGCTTGGTCAGGAATTTGCTCAAAAGTAAAACATAAGTAATATCATAAAACTGGCGTCACCTTGCTGACCTTTGAGGACTCGGGGTCTCATATCATTATCTTGTCTTTTGATCGCATGTTTAAGAAACGGAGCAGACTTGTTTAAGTATCGAAAGAGACGAGTTCTAGTTTATCTTATGTATTTAGACTGCTCTGGGTTATGGCGACTGAGTTTTATCCGAGTTTAGAGTCAGCCAGTTTTCGGGTCAATTTGACCTTTCTGCTGTTATTCAGGCCTTAGGTTATATGATCTGTGAGCTTGGCTTTGTACTAAAAGTTGACCACTTTTCCCAGAATGCCATTATTTGCTTCGCACAACACCGCATGGGGACCTGCTGCAGTTAGTAATAACGTTATTTTTCATTCATCTGGTTGCGCTTGTAATCCCAAAACTGTCGCATACGACGTGAACTATTGCTTAAATGCATGCCAGTTGCCATATACATTACCAGCTACTCGAAGATACTGAGGCATTTTCAAATGTTCACACGCCAGATCTTCAGTTTGTACATACACCTGGTACCATGTTATGTTTAGTGTGTGGACAATGATTAAGTCAGTGGACCAAACACATCTCGTTCTAGACTAATTTATTATTGTCCAACAAGCTCTGGGTTGGGAACAAACTGGGACAATCACAAACACAACTGACCCTGTCAACTTCTCCCACAGACTTCCCCTAGGTAGCAGTGTCACAAGATATAACTTACCTGTCACCTAGTGGTCAGAGTTCAAGCATATTTACATGTACAATTACTTATCCATATCACCACAAGAGACAGACAGAAGGGGAGAGACTGAGAGAGAGAGAGAAAGAGAGAGTGAGGAGAGAGATAGACAGAGAGGATTCAGAGAGAGGTGTTGTGTTGCATAGAACATAGAACAGTACAGCACAGAACAGGCCCTTCGGCCCTCGATGTTGTGCCGAGCAACTATCACCCTACTCAAACCCACGTATCCACCCTATACCCGTAACCCAACAACCCCCCCCCCCAACCTTACTTATTAGGACACTACGGGCAATTTAGCATGGCCAATCCACCTAACCTACACATATTTGGACTGTGGGAGGAAACCAGAGCACCCGGAGGAAACCCACGCACACACGGGTAGGACGTGCAGACTCCGCACAGACAGTGACCCAGCCGGGAATCGAACCTGGGCCCCTGGAGCTGTGAAGCATTTATGCTAACCACCATGCTACCGTGCTGCCCTGTTGCTTTGTGTAGCATAAGCTGCTTCCTTCATGTATGCTTTGACAAAGGAAGCTCAAGACTATGAAATGAGTTCAACTTGTTTATTGAACTATTAACACAGTACTTAAATGAGTTCGACTCTCCAGCTAATCTAGCTGTAGTAACTCAGTCTATCTTTACCAGCCTGCTCTAAGCCATGTGCTGGGTGTGATGCTGTTGATCAACGATGATGTACTCTCTAGATGTCATGTGCGCCCTGTCCTTTTATATGGGTTGTGAAGTGCCCCCTTGTGGTAATGCCACCTCTGGATGTCCTGATTACCCATTGGTTGTGTCTTGTTGTAATGACCCATTGGCTGTCAGTCTGCATGTCATGACATCTCTGGTGCTCCCGCTAGTGGTTACTTAGTGGTAGTGTATTTACATTAACCCCTTGTGTGTTTACAGTGATGCATATCACCACATCCCCCCTTTTTTCGTGTTACATATTTTCTGTACTTGGTTCAAGAAAATTGAACAAAATAGGTAGATAAGTGATGACATGTACAAGTCATGATGACAGTGATGATTATACATACCAAATAATATTTATGAGTCCAAAGTTCATGAATTTATATGGTCGAGTGGCTTTCTTGTTTGGTTAGTGAAGTGTCGATGTTGATGTTGTCATTTTCTTGTGAACGCCGTCAGTGTTCCTGTGATCATGAGGTGTTCGAATGGTCAATTCACTTTGTTGTCTGATTTGGACTCTTTTTTTCTTCTATGCTTGTGGTAGCGTTTCTGTATGTTACCTTTCCTGAAAGCTTGTTTGTCGTGGAGCAAACGTGAATCGGTGAGATACGGTGTCATGCCATGGTATGGCTGTACTCTTGCCATTGTCTTGAGCTGTGCTGTCACAGTGTCACTCATGTGCAGAGTTGTAACAAGTCATACAAGTCATTGTTCTATTGTTGTTTTTGTTGTGCTTGTTGTTGACGTTGGTGCCTTTGGTACGCTTCTTGTTGTTGTCTGTGTTGTTATTTTTGTAGGTTTTGTTGTTGTGTTTGTTGCGCTCAATGACCATTCCGAGTGAAGAATTTGAGTCCTTCACAAAGTTACTTAGTTATAGTGTATTTACATTAACCCCTTGTGTATTTACAGTGATGCATATCACCACAAGAGGAAGACAAACAGACAAACAGAGGACGGGGGGGGACATAGAGAGGGTACGAGAGACAGAGAGAGAGGCAGAAGAGGAGATAGAAAGGGAGAGGGACTGTGAAAGTGAATAAGAGAGAGAAACAGACAGACAGAAGAGGAGAGAAGGAGAGAGTGAAACAGAGAGAAGAGGAGGGAGGGAGAGGCTGAGAGAGACAGACGAGGAAAGTCAGAGTATGAGAGACAGGGAGACAAAGACAGAGAGAAGAAGAAGAGAGAGAGTGAGGGACAGACAGAAGAAGAGAGACAGAGGGAGAGAGAGACAGACCGACAGAGGAGGGAGAGAGAGAGAGGGACAGAAGAGGAGAGACAGAGAGTGAACGAGACAAAAAAGAGGATAAACGGAGAGAGTGAGAGAGAGACAGAAGAGGAGACAGAGAGAGACAGAAAAGGGGGGAGAGAGAGAGACAGAAGAGGAGAGATAGGAAGAAAGAGACAGACAGAAGAGGAGAGAGACAGAGAGAGTGAGACAGTGGTGGGACAGAGAGAGTGAGAGAGACAGACAGAAGAGGAGAGAGAGAGAGAGCGAGAGAGACAGGTGAGAGAGAAAGGCAGAAACAGAGACAGGCAGAAGAAGAGAGAGAGAGAGATTGAGAGAGACAAGAGAGGAGAAAGAGAAACAGACAGACAGAGAGAGGAGGAGAGTGAGGGAGTGAGAGAGAAAAACAGGAGAGAGAACGATACAGAAGTGGAGAGAGAGAGACTGATGAGGAGAGAGAGAGAGAGAAGAGGGAGAGACAAAGAGTGAACGAGACATGGAAAAGTGTAGAGATAGAGGGTGAGAGAGTGAGACTGAAAAGGAGAGATAAAGTGAATGTGACTGACAGAAGAGGAGAGACAGAGAGAGTGGACGAGAGAGACAACAGAGGGCAGGCAGTGAACGAGACAATCAGAAGAGGAGAAACAGAGTGAGAGAGAAGAGGAGAGCAATGGGGAGAGACAGAGAAGAGGGGAGGCAAAGAGACTGAGAGAGAGAGAGACAGAAGGGGAGAGACGGAGAGAGTGAACGAGACAGACAGAACAGCAGAGAGGGAGAGAGTTAGGGTGGCAGAGTTAAGAGGAGAGACAGAGAGAGGGTGAGAGGGACGGTCAGAAGTGAAGAAACAGAGAGAGCGAGAGAATCAGGCAGGAGAGTATAGACAGAGAGAGTGAACGGGACAGACAGAAAAGGAGAGAGACAGAGTGCGACAGAAGAGGAGAAACAGAGTGAGACAGACAGGCAAGAGGAGTGTCAGAGAGACAGAAGTGAGAATGAGAGAGAGTGTGAGAGACAGCACAAGAGGAGAGAGAGAATAAGAGAAAGAAGATAACAGAGTGATAGACAGACAGATGAGGAGAGAGGGAGACAGAAGAGGACACAGAGAGAGTTAGATAGAGAGAGAGATACAGATACAGAAACAGAGAGAGAGAGAGAGAGACAGGAGAGAGACAGACAGACAGAATAGGAGAGACAGAGAGAGTGAAAGAGACAGAAAGAGGAGGAGAGAGGGAGAAACAGATGATAAGAGTGTGGCAGACAGGCAGGGGAGAGAGAAAGAGAGAGACAGACTTACAAACAGAAGAGGAGAGACAGAGTGAAAGAGACAGATAGAAGAGGAGAGACAGAGAGAGAGAGAGAGAGAGAGAGGGAGATATACAGAAGAGAAGAGACAGAGAGAGTGAAAGACAGATCAGTGAAGAGACAGAGAGAGAGTGAGAGAGAGACAGAAGAGGAGAGACAGAGAGAGTGAAAGACAGACAGAAGAGGAGAGGCAGAGGGAGTGACAGAGAAAGCGATACAGAATAGTTGAGACAGGGAGAAAGAGAAAATGAAGAGGAGAGACAGAGAGATAGACAGAAGAGAAGAAATAGAGACAGAGAGAATGAGATAGGCAGAGGAAGAGAGGCAGTGAGAGAGTGATTCAGGAGAGGGGAGGTAGAGGGAGAGAGAGAAACAGTCAGAGTGACAGGCAGAAGAGAGACAGAGAGAGAGAGTGAATGAGACAGACAGAAGAGGAGAGACAGGGTGAGAGACTGAAGAAACGAGGCAGAGAGAGAGAGGTAAGAGGAGAGAGAGACAGAGAACAGGGGAAACAGTGGCAGACAGAAGAGAGAGACACAGAAGAGGAGAGACAGAGAGAGAGAGAGAAAGAGAGAAGAGGGGAGAGAGAGAGACAGAAGAGAGAGACAGAGAGAGAGAGAGAGAGAAGAGGGGGGAGAGAGAGACAGAAGAGAAAGACAGAGAGAGAGAGAGAAGAGGGGAGAGGAGAGTCAGAAAGAGAGAGAGACAGAAGTGGGGAAAGAGAGTGAGAGAGAGAGAGACAGACGGAGAAGACGGACAGAAGAGGAGAGAGCAAGTGAGTGAGAGAGAGACAGATAGACAGAAGAGGAGAAACAGGAAGAGTGAGAGAGTGAGGCAGAAGTGGAGAAAGAGTGCGATAGAGAGATGAGAGAGAGGGAGACACAAGAAAGAAATAGAGAAAGACGGAATAGGAGAGTGAGAGAGACGCACACACAAACGAGAGTCAGAGAGACATAGTGATATCATGGTTGTGATGTAATTCACCAACTGACCACTAGGAGTCTCACTGGTATATAAGTGAATGTTAAAGTCAGCTGACCCCTCAGACTGGCTGGACGAAGTCAAAGAGAGAGGCTGCTTGTGCATAATTTCACAGTTTTTTCATCTGTTGTCTTATCTACAGTTTACCCACAGTGAATGTTAATAAATCATTCATAACTTTAACTACAAGTGTTCTTGCAATAAATAAGGCCATCCGACAAGAACATTACATGGTACCAAGGGTGTATGGTATTAAACGCTGAGAAAAAGCTATCAGCCTGTCACAGAGACTTGAAGAATTTGCAGTTTGCAACAAATGGAGAGGTTGAAGCTACCAAAGAATCTCAACTGTCATGGTAATGTGCACAGCAACTGGCAAGTGTTTAAATAACAATTTAATCTGTTTCTTAGTGCAGTAAATTTAGACGATCAATCACATTCACGTAAGGTAGCGATGTTCCAAACAGATGCAGGACCAGGTGCAATTGCTGTGTTTAATACATTTAAATATGCAAACGATGAAGATAGTAAAAGATTTTAACAAAGTAATTTACAGATTTCATGCGCATTGCGGGACCAGAAAGAATGAAATTTGCGAACGCTCTGTGTTTAGATCACATTTACAGAAGACAGGAGAGTCCATAGGTCAGTTCATCGCTGGTTTAAAGTTAAAAGCTAAAACGTGTCATCCATCTGCAGTGGGATCTGCCATGATTCGGGATCAGATTGTGTTTGGAGTGAATGAAAATAAGCTGAGGGAACGGTTTCTGAGGGCCGAGTGGCCTAATTCTGCTCCTATGTCTTATGAAAGGGGATGTGATGCATGAATCATTTCTGTACATAATGTTGTGCACGACCTCTGACCACTAGATGGCAGTATTAACCCATCACTTGACCCTGGGTCTGGGAGTTGGGAGTAGGTTGTGTTAGGAGACAGACGTATTTTGCAGTAGCTCTACAATAGTTAATTAGTGTTAGTAGTTTATTATTTTATTTAACTTAGTCACAAAATGTTTAATAGTAAATTATTTAAACTAGATGTTCTGCAGTTCATCATTTACTCCGGCCAGTCTACAGGACAGGGCAAGTGAGACAGACAGACAGAAGAGGAGAAACAGAGAGGGTGAGAGACAGACAGGAGAGAAGAGAGAGCAAGAGAGAGACAGGCAGATGTGGAGAGACAGCAAGAGAGTGAACGAGACAAACAGAAGAAGAGGGAGTGAGAGAGACAGACAGAAGAGGAGGGACAGATTAAGTTAATGAGACAAACAGAAGAGAAGACAGAGAGGGAGGGAAGGAGACGGAAGAGAGTCGGTGAGTGAGTGAGAGAGAGAGACAGAAGAGAAAAGGCAGCGAGAGAGAAACACACACGGAAGAGGAGAGGTACAGAGAGTGAATGAGACAGACAGAAGAGAAGAAACAGAGAGGGAGAGACAGAAAGAAGTGGAGAGACAGAGAGGGAGAGACAGAAAGAAGAGGAGAGACAGAGAGGGAGAGACAGAAAGAAGAGGAGAGACAGAGAGGGAGAGACAGAAAGAAGAGAAGAGGCGAGACAGGCAGAACATATATCCGATACTCAGAGACTATGGAGATTCGAACAGAAAGAGAGAGAGACACACACACACACAGAAAAACAAATGAAAGAGAGATTGACAGGAAATGAGACCGAGACAAAGAGAATCAGCCTATGAGTGGGTGAAACGGAGACAAAGACAGAGCCAGCAAGATAAAGGGAGAGATAGACAGAGGCAAGAACAGAGAAAGAGGATTTTCAGACAGCATGAGTCATTGTTTTACAGCCCAGAACAAGGCCCTTCGGCCCATCGTCGCTGTGCTAGCCACCCAGCCCTCATCTAATCTTATCCCATTTCCCAGCACTTGCTCCGTGGCTCCGTGCGCTCGGGGGTTTCGAATGCTCATCAAAATGCTGCTTAAATGTTGTGTGGGTTTCCGCCTCAATCACCCTTTTAGGATGTGAGGTCCAGATTCCCAACACCCTCTGGGTGAAAAGGTTTATCCTCAAATCCCATCAAAATCTGTCCCTGACCGTAAATCTATTCCCCCTGGTTATTGACCCCTCCAACTAAGGGGGAAGTGTCTTCCTCTCCACCCCATCTGTGTCCCTCATCATTTTGTCCACTTCAATCAGGTCCCCCCCCCCCCCCCCCCCCCCCCCCAGCTCCGAGGAGAACTAGCCCAGACTAACCAGCCTCTCTTCACAGCTGAAACGCTCCGACCCAGGCAACATCCTGGAAGATCTCCTCTGCACCCTTTCTAGCACAGTCACATCCTGAGAGAGGTGAAGAAATAGGCCGAGGCGGAGAGAGAGAGAGAAAGAGAGAGAGACAAGAGAGAGAGAGAGAGAGTGAGTGCACTTCCTTATCCAAAGAACAGCACAGACCTACTGGCCCAAAGGATGTGATCCCATGTTTCCGTGTATCAAGGGAAAGCAGATTAGACAGACTCCCAGATTTTTATCCATACAGGCCAGTCCTTAAATGACGAACACGACCAACCCATGGCTCCTGAACAATCATTGCTGCTATCAGAGACAGGGTGTCCAGGACTGATACCAGGCAGCACAAAGGGAAATGGACACCACAAACACTCTCTCCCCTCCCACAAACATTGTTGCGGCCGCCGGTCCATCCCAACTTTCAAAAATCACATTGGATAGATTATTAAGCTAAGGCAATTGAGGATTGAACTGGCCAGCTATGACCCAACTGTCTGATAGAATAGAGTTGAGGGGCTGAATGGGCTTCCTCCTGTTCCTGTGTAACAGCCTGGAGAATGGGCTGAATTGGGCCTCCTCCTGTTCCTGTGTAACAGGCTGGAGAAGGGGCTGAATGGGGCCTCCTGTTCCTGTGTAACAGCCTGGAGAAGGGGCTGAATGGGGCCTCCTGTCCCTGTGTAACAGGCTGGAGAAGGGGCTGAATGGGGCCTCCTCCTGTTCCTCGGCACCAGGCTGGAGAAGGGGCTGAATGGGGCCTCCTGTTCCTGTGTAACAGGCTGGAGAAGGGGCTGAATGGGGCCTCCTTCTGTACCAGTGTAACAGGCTGGAGAAGGGGCTGAATGGGGCCTCCTCCTGTTCCTGTGTAACAGGCTGGAGAAGGGGCTGAATGGGGCCTCCTGTCCCTGTGTAACAGGCTGGAGAAGGGGCTGAATGGGGCCTCCTCCTGTTCCTGTGTAACAGGCTGGAGAAGGGGCTGAATGGGGCCTCCTCCTGTTCCTGTGTAACAGGCTGGAGAAGGAGCTGAATGGGGCCTCCTGTTCCTGTGTAACAGGCTGGAGAAGGGGCTGAATGGGGCCTCCTGTTCCTGTGTAACAGGCTGAAGAAGGGGCTGAATGGGGCTTCCTCCTGTCCTGTGTAACAGGCTGGAGAAGGGGCTGAATGGGGCCTCCTGTCCCTCGGCACCAGGCGGGAGAAGGGACTGAATGGGGCCTCCTGTTCCTGTGTAACAAGCTGGAGAAAGGGCTGAATGGGGCCTCCTCCTGTTCCTCGCACCAGGCGGGAGAAGGGGCTGAATGGGGCCTCCTGTTCCTGTGTAACAGGCTGGAGAAGGGGCTGAATGGGGCCTCCTGTTCCTGTGTAACAGCCTGGAGAATGGGCTGAATGGGGCCTCCTCCTGTTCCTCGGCACCAGGCGGGAGAAGGGGCTGAATGGGGCCGCCTCCTGTTCCTGTGTAACAGGCTGGAGAAGGGGTTGAATGGGGCCTCCTCCTGTCCCTGTGTAACAGGCTGGAGAAGGGGCTGAATGGGGCCTCCTCCTGTTTCTGTGTAACAGGCTGGAGAAGGGGCAGAATGGGGCCTCCTCCTGTTCCTGTGTAACAGGCTGGAGAAGGAGCTGAATGGGGCCTCCTCCTGTTTCTGTGTAACAGGCTGGAGAAGGGGCAGAATGGGGCCTCCTCCTGTTCCTGTGTAACAGGCTGGAGAAGGGGAAGAATGGGGCCTCCTGTTCCTGCGTAACAGGCTGGAGAAGGGGCTGAATGGTGCCTACTGTTCCTATCTAACAGGCTGGAGAAGGGGCTGAATGGGGCCTCCTGTTCCTGTGTAACAGGCTGGAGAAGGGGCTGAATGGGGCCTCCTGTTTCTGTGTAACAGGCTGGAGAAGGGGCTGAATGGTGCCTCCTGTTCCTATCTAACAGGCTGGAGAAGGGGATGAATGGGGCCTCCTCCTGTTCCTGTGTAACAGGCTGTAGAAGGGGCTGAATGGGGCCTCCACCTGTTCCTGTGTAACCGGCTGGAGAAGGGGCTGAATGGGGATTCCTCCTGTTCCTGTGTAACAGGCTGGAGAAGGGGCAGAATGGGGCCTCCTGTTCCTGTGTAACAGGCTGGAGAAGGGGCTGAATGTGGCCTCCTCCTGTTCCTATGTAACAGACTCCACAAGGAAGTCTACTTGTTAAACCAGTCAAGTGAGTCTGCACCAGCTCATTGAAAGAGCACCCTCTTCAAGCCCACACCCCCACCTCAGCCCCATAACCCAGTAACCCCACCCAACACTACAGGCAATTGTGGTCACTAAGGGCAATTTATCATGGCCAATCCACCTAACCGGCACATCTTTGGGCTATGGGAGGAAACCGGAGCACCCGGAGGAAACCCACACAGACACAGGGAGAACCTGCAGACTCTGCACAGTTACCCAAGCCGGGAATCGAACCTGGGATCCTGGAGCTGTGAAGCAATTGTGCTAACCACTGTGCTGCTGTGCTGGCTGTTTCTTCAATATCTCATTCTCTGTCATCTCTGCTGTCGCCATTTAACCTGCTCTTGATTGCTCCCCTCCCATCTCCCTTTCTCAGTCCATCCCTCTACCTTCTCTTCGTCACCTTTCTCCCCTCCGTCAACCTCCGCTATCTCTCTCATCTCTCTACCCCTCCTTATTCCTCTCTTTCTCTCAACCTTGCCATCCCTCTGTCTCTCCATCCCTCTATGCCACTCTCTACCCCACCCCCCAATCTCTTTCCGTTCCTCCACCTCTCCATTCTTCTTCAACCCTTGCTATGTCTCCATCCCTAACTCTCTCGCTCTGTCTTTATCGCAAACTTTTCACCTGTTTCTCATCTTCCATCTATATTTCTCCTTTCTTCGCTCCCTCTATCTTCTCTCTTCCTCTATCCTTCCATCTTCTGTTCCCGCTCTCCTTTCCCAATCTCACTGTTTTTCTCGACCTATTGACCTGGCTGCTTTGGCTTCTCTTTCTCACTAACTCTTTATCTCCCTGGCTCTCTCTCTCTCTCCACGTTCTCATACTCCATTTCTATTCCTCCCTTTCTCTCTCTTTCTCGCACTCCCTCTCTCACTATATTTTTCTCTGTTTCTTCCTCTCTCATTCCCTCTGTCTCTATCACTCCCTCTGTTGCAGTTCCTCTCTCTCACTCCCCTTTCCTGTCTGCCTTTGCCTCTCCTCTCTTTCCCTTTATCCGTTTCATTATTCCTCTCACACACTCCCTTTCTCTCCCTCTCTCCTTCTCTCACTCCCTTTCTCCCTCTGCCTCTCACTCCTTCGCTTCCGCTCTCGCTCCCTCTCTCACTCCCTTTCTCTATCTTCCCCTTGATCTGATTCTTTCTCTCCCTCTCACCCTTTCTCTCCTTCTCTCACTCCCTTTCTCTCTCTCTCTCTCTCTCTGTCTCTCACTCCATCTGTCTCTCTCACAACTGCTCCCGCTACCTTTCTCTGTCTCTCTCTCTCTCTCACACACACCCTCCTTCCTTTTCTGCCGCCCTCCATCCCTTTCTCTCTGCCCTTGACTCTCTCTTTCTCTCTCTCTAGCCCTCTCACCCCATCTCTCTCTCTCTCTCCTTTCATCCGAGTCGGTTAGAATTGAGCAGCAGTTGCACACACACACATACACACACACACACAGCTCCGCTTCTGAGGTGAGTGATTTGGGGCCCCACACGAGGGGGTTGGTTAGAAGTTGCGATTCCGTTCGAAGGTTGACGAAGTTGTTGTGTCAGGGTTGTTGGGGAACCGCACAGGAAGCGGGCCAGCGAGCCAGCGAGCGAGCGAGAAGCTGCACACTCTGGCACTCGAAGCTCTACCCTCCAGGAACGAGCGCAGCGCCCCAACCTCCTGACCCCAAACAGCCCGAGGACTGGCCCTGAATATTAGCAACTCCCTGACCAGCTCTGCACGGGGGGACCAGCACACAGGAGGAGGAGGATGGTCTCCGCAGTGTTTTTGCCGTCTGCAATCCAAATCTTCGCAGGTAGGAGTTTGACCCTTTATCCCCCCCCCAACCTCGCACCCCCCCCCCCACCCCAACACACTCCTTCGTCCACTTTTTCAGCCCAGCGCTGCTGTGTGCTCTACCTGCCTTGCCCTCTCTCCTATTTTCTATCACCTTCCCTCGATCTCTGAACCGCGTTTTCCCCAGGTAGTGGGGGGAATCAGAAGGGACTGCATGGTAGCGCAGTGGTTAGCACTGCGGCTTCACAGCGCCAGGGTGCCAGGTTCGATTCCCGGCTTGGGTCACTGTCTGTGCGGAGTCTGCACGTTCTCCCCCCCCCCCCCCCATGTGTGCGTGGGTTTCCTCCGGGTGCTCCGGTTTCCTCCCCCAGTCACAAAGATGTGCAGGTTAGCTGGATTGGCCGTGTTGAATTGCAATTCCTGCTGGTTTGGGAGTCCGGGACGAAGTGACGGAGTGGGCATCGCTTAGCCGGGGAACGATGGGCAGCAGGGCTGCGGCGCGAAGGCTGGCATAGACTGGATGGCCAGCGGCCGATGCCCGGTGTGATACATTCTCCGCCACTCTCCGCGACCCCTGTGCTGAGCTGTGGCATCTCAGTGGCTGCTCGGTGGGTTTTTTGCGAGGTGCAGCCACGTTGGCGCTGGAGTCGCCCCGGGCAGAAGGGCACAGGGGGAGGCCATTCAGCCCCTCTGGCGAGCCTATCCGGCCACTCACTGAGACGCAGGCTGACGTCGATCCCAACTGCGCAACCCCCAAATCACCCCCCCCCACCCCCACCCCACCCCCCCACCCCACCCCCCCCCCCCCCCCCCCCCCCCACCCCCACTCCCCTTCGCCCCATGATCCACTGAAGAGCTTTGGGCAGATTCGGCAATCGCGGCTTCGTACTCGTAGACCCAGCGATCGGCCCAACATTAGCAACAGAGAGATCCGTTGCGGTTAAACGGTTAGGCAGAGTGAGTGCCCAAAGAGACAATAGAACACTACAGCGCAGTACAGACCCTTCGGCCCTCGATGTTGCTCCAACCTGTGAAACCCCTCTAAAGCCCATCTACACTATTCCCTTATCGTCCATATGCCTATCCAATGACCATTTGAATGCGTTTAGTGTTGGCGAGTCCACTACTGTTGCAGGCAGGGCATTCCACGCCCTTACTACTCTCTGAGTAAAGAACCTACCTCTGACATCTGTCCTATATCCATCTCCCCTCAATTTAAAGCTATGTCCCCTCGTGCTGGACATCACCATCCGAGGAAAAAGACTCTCACTGTCCACCCTATCTAATCCTCTGATCATCTTGTATGCCTCAATTAAGTCACCTCTTAACCTTCTTTTCTCTAATGAAAACAGCCTCAAGTCCTTCCGCCTTCCCTCATAAGATTTTCCCTCCATATCAGGCAACATCCTTGTAAATCTCCTCTGTACCCTTTCCAAAGCTTCCACGTCCTTCCTATATTGCGGCGACCAGAACTGCACACAATACTCCAAATGCGGTCGCACCAGAGTTTTGTACAGCTGCAACATGACCTCATGGCTCCGAAACACAATCCCTCCACTTGGGGGTTCAGGTGGAGAGATCCTTAAAATGTCCGAAATAAGTGCAGAAAATAATCAAAAAGGCCAAAGGAATTCTCGCCTTTATACAGAGAGGATTGGAGAATAAAAGACACGGAGGTCTGTGCTGCAGCTTACAAAACCCTGGTTAGACCCTGCCTGGGAGTCACTGTGAGCATTTCTGGGCAGCACAACCCTCGGAAGGATATACTGACCGTGGAGGGAGAGCAACGTAGCTTCACAAAGATGATACCTGGGCTACGAGGAGAGATTCCACAAATTAGTCCTGTTTTACATAAGAAGCCATTCAATGAGATCATGGCTGATCTTTTGTGGACTCAGCTCCACTTTCCGGCCCGAACACCATAACCCTTAATCCCTTTATTCTTCAAAAAACTATCTATCTTTACCTTAAAAACATGTAATGAAGGAGCCTCAACTGCTTCACTGGGCAAGGAATTCCATAGATTCACAACCCTTTGGGTGAAGAAGTTCCTCCTAAACTCCGTCCTAAATCTATTTCCCCTTAGTTTTCACGAGAAGTTAGAAGGTGAAGGGGTGATCTGATCGAAGTGTTTAAGATATTAACTGAGAAAGACAGGCTCGATAAAGATAAACTTTCCACAGGATGGAGATTCTGAAAGTTAGGGCCCGACTGTTCAGGGGAGATGTTGGGAAAAACTCCTTCACTCAGAGCGGTAGAGGTTTGCAAATCTCTCCCACACACAGCAGTTGAAGCAGGAACAGTTGTTAATTTTAAATCTGAGAGGTATTTGTTCGATAAAGGTATGAAGGGATGTGGGCCAAGGGCCCATCCATATGGAGTTAGGCAACAGATCATCCATGATCTCATTGAATAGTGGGACAGGCTGGAGGGGCCGAATGGCCTCTCCTCCTGTTCCTATGTTCCCTCCCATCTATCCAATCACTTCTCCCTCATACCTTGAAAAGCGCAGTCAAATAAACCCCTTAATCGTCTGTATTCCTGGGAACGTCACCCCCGCCCCCCGGTCTGCGTAGCCTCTTTGCGTATTTTAACATTCGGAGCGCCAGTTCTGTTCGGGTAAATCCAATATAATCTTCCCTGACGTGAGGTGCCTGGACTGCACTCGGTATTGCTCAGTGCGATCGGCCGGGGCACTGCGGCAAGGCCGCAGTTTAACCTCTGACCCTCGGGTAGTCCAGTCCCCCGTACTGGCCAGCCGAGGTAGAGACGGCAGGTATACAGCCCGAAGGAAGCTGACGTTGGTGGGCTTTTGCAAACGTTTGACAGCTTCGGGTTTGCTTTTCATAATAGGGATGGGCGGGGGTCAGGGTGTACCTTTTTTACTTTGCGATGTTTATCGAACTGAAACCCTGATGAGTTTTTGAACACTGCGGGTCATTAATGCAGGCTTCGGGATTAACTAGGCCGGAATCATGGCCAACACACTGTAGGGAAAGCAGCGGAAACACAAAGAGGGGCCTCTCTCCTGGATTGCTGCATTTCCCGACCCTCCCTATTGTCCTGTGACAGCCACATGTGCGGTAGGAAGAGAGACATGTGAGGAACAGGAGGGAGGCCATTTAGCCCCTCAGTCCAATGCCAAAGAATAGGGAAGAGGACAATCAGCCCATTGAGTCCAAACGTTAGAACAGGAGGAGGCCCCATTCAGTCCCTTCTCCAGCCTGTTACACAGGAACATGAGGCCCCATTCAGCCACTTCTCCAGCCTGTTACACAGGAACAGGAGGCCCCATTCAGCCCCTTCTATAGCCTGTTACACAGGAACAGGAGGCCCCATTCAGCCCGTCCTCCAGCCTGTTACACAGGAAGAGGAGGGGGCCCCATTCACCCCCTTCTCCAGCCTGTTAAACAGGAACAGGAGGGGGCCCCATTCAGCCCCTTCTCCAGCCTTACACAGGAACAGGAGGAGGCCCCATTCAGTCCCTTCTCCAGCCTATTACACGGGAACAGGAGGAGGCCCCATTCAGCCCCTTCTCCAGCCTGTTACACAGAAACAGGAGGCCCCATTCAGCCCCTTCTCCAGCCTGTTACACAGGAACAGGAGGCCCCATTCAGCCCCTTCTCCAACCTGTTACACAGGAACAGGAGGCCCCATTCAGCCCCTTCTCCAACCTGTTACACAGGAACAGGAGGCCCCATTCAGCCCCTTCTCCAGCCTGTTACACAGGAACAGGAGGCCCCATTCAGCCCGTCCTCCAGCCTGTTACACAGGAAGAGGAGGGGGCCCCATTCACCCCCTTCTCCAGCCTGTTACACAGGAACAGGAGGGGGCCCCATTCAGCCCCTTCTCCAGCCTTACACAGGAACAGGAGGAGGCCCCATTCAGTCCCTTCTCCAGCCTATTACACGGGAACAGGAGGAGGCCCCATTCAGCCCCTTCTCCAGCCTGTTGCACAGGAACAGGTGGAGGCCCCATTCAGCCCCTTCTCCAGCCTGTTACACAGGAACAGGAGGCCCCATTCAGCCCCTTCTCCAGCCTATTACACAGGAACAGGAGGAGGCCCCATTCAGTCCCTTCTCCAGCCTGATACACAGGAACAGGAGGGGGCACCATTCAGCCCTTTCTCCAGCCTGTTACACAGGAACAGGAGGAGGCCACATTCAGCTACTTCTCTAGCCTGTTACACAGGAACAGGAGGAGGCCCCATTCAGCCCCTTCTCCAGCCTGTTACACAGGAACAAGAGACACCATTCAGCCCCTTCTCCAGCCTGTTACACAGGAACAGGAGGAAGCCCCATTCAGCTACTTCTCCAGCCTGTTACACAGGAACAGGAGGAGGCCCCATTCAGCCCCTTCTCCAGCATGTTACACAGGAACAGGAGGAGGCCCCATTCAGCCCCTTCTCCAGCCTGTTGCACAGGAACAGGAGGAGGCCCCATTCAGCCCCTTCTCCAGCCCGTTACACAGGAACAGGAGGAGGCCCCATTCAGCCCCTTCTCCAGCCTGTTACACAGGAACAGGAAGCCCCATTCAGCTCCTTCTCCAGCCTGTTACACAGGATCAGGAGGCCCCATTCAGCCCCTTCTCCAGCGTCTTACACAGGAACAGGAGGAGGCCCCATTCAGCCCCTTCTCCAGCCTGTTACACAGGAACAGGAGGAGGCCCCATTCAGCCCCTTCTCTAGCCTGTTCCACAGGAGCAGGAGGCCCCATTCAGCCCCTTCTCCAGCCTGTTACACAGGAACAGGAGGCCCATTCAGCCCCTTCTCCAGCCTGTTACACAGGAACAGGAGGCCCCTTTCAGCCCCTTCTCCAGCCTTTTACACAGGAACAGGAGGAGGCCCCATTCAAACCCCTTGGTGTAATCTGTACCTCACCACCATTTACCTGCCTTTGCTCCACAGTTCCCCGACACCCTGAATTAAGGAAATATTATCAATATCTTTCTTGGAAGCTTCAGCAGGTCCCTCAGCATCCACAGTCTTTTGGGAAGTGAGTTCCAGCTTTCTCCTTCCCCGGATGAAAAAGTGCTTCGTGACATCAGCCCGGAATGTTTGGGCTGAGATTTGAAACTTACCTCGCTTTCCAGAGACAACCAGAGGAAATAACCTCTCTGTGTCAAACCTTATTTCGTCATTTTCCCTTAGTTAGAACATCCTTAATATTCAATACTTGAAGGAATACAAATCTGGGCCGGGATTCTCCCCTACCCGGCCGGGGGGTGGGGGGGGGGGGGGGGGGGGGGTGGGTGGGTGGGGGGTCCCGGCGTGTGGGAGTGGCGTGAACCACTCCAGCGTTGGGCCTCCACAAGGGTGCGGAAGTCTCTGTACCTTTAGGGGCCAAGCCCTCACATTGATGGGCTAGGCCCACGCCGGAGTGGTTCCAGCTCCGCCGGCTGGCGTGAACGGCCTTTGGCGCCATGCCAGCCGGGGCTGAAAGGACTTCGCCAGCCGGCGTAAGTCCGCACATGCGCCAGAGCAGCAGCGGCTGCTGACGTCATCCCGGCGCATGCGCAGGGGAGGGGGTCTCTTCCACCTCCGCCATGGGGAAGGCGGAAGGAAAAGAGTGCCCCCACGGCACAGGCCCGCCCGCCGATCGGTGGGCCCCGATCGCGGGCCAGGCCACCGTGGGGACACCCCCCGGGGTCAGATCGCCCCGCGCCCCCCCACAGGACCCCGGTGCCCACCCGCGTCCGCCTGTTCCCGCCGGTAAGGTAGGCGGTTTAATCCATGCCGGTGGGAGAGGCCTGTCAGCGGCGGGACTTCGGCCCATCGCGGGCCGGAGAATCGCCGCGGGGGGCCCCGCTGACCGGCGCTGCGCGATTCCCGCCCCCGCCGAATCTCGGGTGGAGGAGAATTCGGGACACGGCGGGGGGCAGGATTGACGCCGGCCCCTGCGCCTGGTCTCTGGATAGGCTCTATCATCTCAAAAATAAATGAATATTGCTGACCTGGTCTCTCCGTATCACACTGGGAGTCACTGTGCACAGTTCCTGTCTCTGTATCACACTGGGAGTCACCGTGCACAGATCCTGTCTCTGTATCACACTGGGAGTCACTGTGCACAGTTTCGGTCTCTGTATCACACTGGGAGTCACTGTGGACAGTTCCTGTCACTGTATCACACTGGGAGTCACTGTGCACAGTTCCTGTCTCTGTATCACACTGGGAGTCACTGTGCACAGTTCCGGTCTCTGTATCACACTGGGAGTCACTGTGCACAGTTCCTGTCTCTGTATCACACTGGGAGTCACTGTGCACAGTTCCTGTCTCTGTATCACACTGGGAGTCACTGTGCACAGTTCCTGTCTCCGTATCACACTGGGACTCACTGTGCACAGTTCCTGTCTCTGTATCACACTGGGAGTCACTGTGCACAGTTCCTGTCTCTGTATCACACTGGGAGTCACTGTGCACAGTTCCTGTCTCTGTATCACACTGGGAGTCACTGTGCACAGTTCCTGTCTCTGTATCACACTGGGAGTCACTGTGCACAGTTCCTGTCTCTGTATCACACTGGGAGTCACTGTGCACAGTTCCGGTCTCTGTATCACACTGGGAGTCACTGTGCACAGTTCCGGTCTCTGTATCACACTGGGAGTCACTGTGCACAGTTCCTGTCTCTTTATCACACTGGGAGTCACTGTGCACAGTTCCTGTCTCTGTATCACACTGGGAGTCACTGTGCACAGTTCCTGTCTCTGTATCATACTGGGAGTCACTGTGCACAGTTCCTGTCTCCGTATCACACTGGGAGTCACTCTGCACAGTTCCTGTCTCTGTATCACACTGGGAGTCACTGTGCACAGTTCCTGTCTCTGTATCACACTGGGAGTCACTGTGCACAGTTCCGGTCTCTGTATCACACTGGGAGTCACTGTGCACAGTTCCTGTCTCTGTATCACACTGGGAGTCAGTGTGCACAGTTCCTGTCTCTGTATCATACTGGGAGTCACTGTGCACAGTTCCTGTCTCCGTATCACACTGGGAGTCACTGTGCACAGTTCCTGTCTCTGTATCACACTGGGAGTCACTCTGCACAGTTCCGGTCTCTATATCACACTGGGAGTCACTGTGCACAGTTCCGGTCTCTATATCACACTGGGAGTCACTGTGCACAGTTCCTGTCTCTGTATCACACTGGGAGTCACTGTGCACAGTTCCTGTCTCTGTATCACACTGGGAGTCACTGTGCACAGTTCCGGTCTCTGTATCACACTGGGAGTCACTGTGCACAGTTCCTGTCTCTGTATCACACTGGGAGTCAGTGTGCACAGTTCCTGTCTCTGTATCATACTGGGAGTCACTGTGCACAGTTCCTGTCTCCGTATCACACTGGGAGTCACTGTGCACAGTTCCTGTCTCTGTATCACACTGGGAGTCACTCTGCACAGTTCCGGTCTCTATATCACACTGGGAGTCACTGTGCACAGTTCCGGTCTCTATATCACACTGGGAGTCACTGTGCACAGTTCCGGTCTCTATATCACACTGGGAGTACCGTACATGGTAAGGTGGAGGCCCAGCTGGAGCAGAAGCAGCAGTCGGGCGCGGATGGGCCGAATGGCCTGTTTGTGTGTGGCAGACTCCACATAAAGCTGTGCGCTGTGAATCCCTTCCCGCAGGAGGTGGTAATTTAATAATAAACCCAACAATACGCACAGGGCAAGTAGTGAGAAGTTATTCCCACTGCAGACCGGCCTGTCAGTGATGGCTTTGGACAATGGCACGATATTCCCACAGGAAGATGCCACCTGCCACGCTGAGCTCCTGCAACCTTTGGCAAAGGCTCGTAGGTCCTCGGGCAGCTTCCGTCCAGGAAGGATGTCCAGGCCCGGGGAGAAGGAGCGGAGGAGATTGACCAGAACATTTCATTATCAGAGACCCCTCCCACCCCAAGCCTTTGCCTTCTTCCAGACCCTTCCATCAGGCAGAAGGTACAGAAGTCTGAAGACCCTCACATCCAGACCTCGGAAGAGCTTCTTCCCCACAGCTACCAGACTCCTCAACGACTCCCCCTCGGACTGATCTGTTACCTGTAAGAACACTATTCACGATGGCCTATGCTGGTCCTGCTCATGTATTTGCTTTGTTTGGCCCCTTGTTCCGCATTGTAACCAACCCCACTGTCCGTCGATGTATCATTTGTTAATGTTCTCTGGTGGTTATTCTTTTGTCTACTATGTACGTCCTGTGTACGTTCCCTCGGCCGCAGAAAAATACGGTTCACTGTACTTACTTTTCACTAAAGGTCATTGGGGGGTCGGCAGGAATGTGGGGTCGAGGTCACAATCCGATCAGTCACGGTCTTATTGAATGGGGTAGTCTGCTGGAGGGGCTGAATGGCCTCCTCCTGCTCCTATCTGTATATGTTCGGAAATGAAACACCTTTGGTTGACACGGAGTTATCAATTGCATATTTAAAAGGGGCGATTGAATGAGCACAGGCTGACATTCGTGGGAGAGTGTTTTCCGCGGGAATTTTTTCCACTTTCACTCCTGAAAGATCCGGATAATGTTTGGGGGCAGTGTGGTTCCTCGTTCCCAAACTCCCCGACCAGCTGGAATAGTTTCACACTGTGACCGAATCGTCCTTCACCTTGTGAATGTGGGGGCAGGACCAGCCTGGCTTGTCTCATCTCCTCCCTCCCCTCCTCTGGGATGTTGTTTCTTCACCTTGTGAATGTGGGGGCAGGACCAGCCTGGCTTGTCTCATCTCCTCCCTCCCCTCCGCTGGGATGCTGTTCCTTCACCTTGTTAATGTGGGGGCAGGACCAGCCTGGCTTGTCTCATCTCCTCCCTCCCCTCCTCTGGGATGTTGTTTCTTTCTCCAATTATTTCAAATTGGGGGTCCCGGCTACGCTGGCGGACCCACCCTCTGCGTTCACCCGCTCTCCTCATCAGCGCGGACAACATCTCCACCTTCGCTCTGCTTTAAGAGGGAGCCCCTCCCTCTCCGCCTTCCCGCTCTCGCTCACCGTTTCGCTTTTCCCCTCCCTGAGGTCGCTGGACAACCCCCCCCCCCTCCCCACAAAGGCAGAGCGAACGAGGCAACCGTCGATTTTCGGTTGAAGGTGCGGTTTCGGCCTTCTCCCCCCTCCGGGAAGGTGCCCGACCTCGCCAATTGGGCAAGGCAAAATGGGCGATGGTGGTGTAGTGGTAATTCCGCCGGGCCTGTAACCCCAGGCGGAAGGATCGGGGGCCACACGGCCAAAAAATCCCACCGTTTAGTTCAATTTTAATTCAATCTGGAATATCAAATCTCGGCAATGGCGACCATGACAGGACCATCAAACCTCATCTAGTGCCCGAAGATATCTGCCACCCTTTCCTGGTCTGGCAGACCCACGTTGGTTAATTGCCCCTCTGAAATGGGCGGGTCATGCCACTCAGGCCCGAGGGCAACACTCAGGCCTGAGGGCACCCAATGGAAGAGTGGAGGGAGGAGGGAAGGAGGGAATCACGGACGGACTGTCTCCATCAGACGCAGAAGGGTACAATCCCATCGTGGCTGAATCCGACGCACCACACCCCGGGGGCAGATTCCAAGGCTTTGCTGAGAGGGTGTCGGGGGGCGTGGGCTAGAATGGAACCAGGGACTGAGGGGCTGCAGGTAAGGTGACAAAGTTGGGGCTGTGCTCCTTCGAGTGCAGGTGGTTAAGAGGAGATTCGATTGGAGGCGTTCAAAGTTAGGAGGGGTTTTCATGGAGTGGACGAAGACAGGGAGGGGGTTAGGGGGGTGGGGGGGGGGGGGGGCGCTATGCGGTTTGGTCACCAGAGTTTGTACGATCAGTAAAACGAGCCAAAGGTGACATGAGGGAAATCCACTTTTTGAAACAGCGAGTTATTGTCATTTGGCAGTCCCTGCTCTCCAAGGCAGTGCAAAAGCAGATTCTGCAACGGTCTTCAAAAGGGGAATTTGAGGGGATAAATAGGGCAATGGGTAAATAACAGGGAGAACGGGCACGGTGGCATAGTGGTTAGCACTGCTGCCTCGCCACGCCAGCGTCCCAGGTTCAATTCCGGCCTCGGGTGACTGTGCGGACTTTGCATGTTCTCCTCGTGTCTGCGTGGGTTTCCTCCGGGTACTCCGGTTTCCTCCCACAGTCCAAGGAGGTGTGGGTTAGGTAGATAGTCCATGATAAATTGCCCCTTAGTGTCCCTTAAGTTACAGGGATAGGGCGGGGGATTGGGTCTACGTTAAGGTGCTCTTTCAGAGGTTCGGTGCAGACTCACTGGGCCGAATGGCCTCCTTCTGCACTGGAGGGATTCTATGAACTGGACACCTCTTTCAGATGTCGATGGACCGGGGTCCCCACTGCCCTGTCATCAGGAAGGGGCAGGGGAGATGCCCCAGGTGAACTGGTCAATAGTCATCCCTCAGTCTATGTCACAAATAAGGCTGATATCAGGCCATTGCCACATTACTGTGTGCGGGAAACTTGCTGCACGCGGAATTAGCAACTGCCATTCCTATGTTGCTCCTCATTGGCCGTAAAGCACTTTGAAACATCTGTGCGAATAAACACGTTTGCG